>NW_027210875.1:137500-185000 GCF_029030835.1 Brachyistius frenatus
CTGGTGAACATCGTGACCTACAAGCTGTTTTGAATCCACTCAGCTATGCAACTTTTAATACTCTCTCTTTGAAAAAAAAACATTAGTCAGTGTTTTCTCATAATTAATAATAAGAAAAAGTGAAATCACAGGAAATGTTACTTCAGTTAGAAAAGAAACCCTCCAGAGGACAGAGGAGTAACAGTGTGTGTGTGTGTGTGTGTGTGTGTGTGTGTGTGTGTGTGTGTGTGTGTGTGTGTGTGTGTGTGTGTGTGTGTGTGTGTGTGTGTGTGTGTGTGTGTGAGTGTGTGAGTCAGAGCAAGAGAAGCCTCGGGCCACAGAAGCTTGTTTGTTTCATTTACTCCGTTGGTTTAATAGTTGATCTGGTAGAGACAGAAGAGACAGAGACAGACAGAAGAGACAGAGACAGACTGAAGAGACAGAAACAGACTGAAGAGTCAGAGACAGACAGAAGAGACAGAAACAGACTGAAGAGTCAGAGGCAGACTGAAGAGACAGAGACAGACTGAAAGACTGAATAGACAGAGACAGACAGAAGAGACAGAAACAGACAGAAGAGACAGAGACAGACTGGACAGACTGAAGAGACAGAGACAGACAGAAGAGACAGAGACAGACAGAAGAGACCGAGACAGACAGGAGAGACAGAGACAGACAGAAGAGACATAGACAAACTGAAGAGACAGAAACAAACAGAAGAGACAGAGACAGACAGAAGAGAGCCAGTAAGTGAAATCACTGCTTCATGTTGAAAGCAGCAGGTCACAGAGAGGTCTGGAGCTGGCAGATCAGGTGGAGCGAACAAGTGAAGGAATGTTTTAAAGAGATGCAGCGTGGAGCACGTTGGACACCAAGTAGGTGAGCTGGAAAAGTGTCATCACAAACAAAGCAGTATTTATTTACATGTAATTATCAGAGCGTTTACAATAATCATTCAAAATCAGCAGGAAGGTGAGAAGAAACAGCAGCAGCTCTCTCTGTTTTCACTTCCCTGTCATTTCTCTTCTGTCTGTAGATTTCTACAATAAAGGTAAAATAGAAAAAAGTTCTATTTACAACCATTAAAAGAACCGAGTTAAGAATCTGTCTGTCAACATCCTCCGCTGGGCTTCAGTACTAAAACACTCACAAGCAGCTAAATGAAATGCGATTCAACACATCGGATTGTCTTTTGGACATTTTAGCCTCACAGCTCCTCTGAGGGTGGAGCTCAGCTTGTGTTTGGAGTTTCTCGTGTTCTCCGACGGATGTCCTTGACGGAGGTTTTGTCTCCGTCCACCGTTCAAGGACGTCCGTCGGGTTAATTGGGGATTCTGAATGTCAGCATGAATGGTTGTCTGTTTCCTGTCTGTCTCTCTGTGTTGGCCCTGTGATGGACTGGCGACCCGTCCAAGTCGTCCCCCAAAGTCAGCTGGGATCCGGTCCAGCCCCCCTGATCTGATTTAAATATGATTCAGTTTCCAAATCAAAAATTGGAAACACACAATGCAGGTGTAAAACAACACACACACGCACGCACACACACACACACACACACACACACACACACACACACACACACACACACACACACACACACACACACACACACACACACACACACACACACACACACACACACACACACACACACACACACACACACACTAGACGACTCCATCTGGGGGAGCACTGACTGAGTTCTTTGTGTTTCAGGTGATCAGCTTCTCCTTTGTTCTCTTGATCTTTTCACTTTCTTTCCAACAAAGACATTTAATGAACTGTGGGAAGGGTTCTTTTCAGAGCCCGGTGGGAGAAGTAGGACCACAGCGAGCAATTACTCTTTCATATGGAGTCATGTATTCTATCGTGTATTCGTGTGTCATCTATCATGTCGTGTGGAAACAGACTTCAAAACAATCTGCACTTTTCCCTGAAAGTGAAAGAAACCCAACTGTTGTCAACAATGAAACTAGCCAAAAGCTAACTGTGTAACTTTCTACAACCATATTGGTCTGAATGGTCAAACAACTTGCCGTCCCGCCAGCATCCTCTACAGGCTGCACGGCAGCTCAAGATGACATTCAAATCTAAAAGGCTCATTTCCTGGGGGACATGTTATGGTTCTATTAAAAGAGTTGTTAAATAATTACTACATTTTGCTGAAAATTCTTGGCTGTTTGAAGGAGTTACAACCAGCGAGTTCTTAGTTCAGATCAAATCTGAAGATTTATCTTTTATGCAAGATCGGATTGAAACGATTGCTAAGAGCAATATTAATAATAAGAAACACGAGAAAAATTCTGATGAACAAAGCAACAAACCATCAGCCTGCCTCTTCTCGCCGAGAACTTACAGCTTGAGTATTTGCTGTGATTTTGGTCTGGAAACTCTGTTTGAATTAAGGACTGTTCAGCCACTCTGAAGAAGGAACCAGCAGTGACCAGTGGAGGCGGGGCACAACATGGTGGTCTTTGCCAGTTGGTTGAAGGCTGTTCCAGTAGTTTACAAATGAACTCCCATTAGGATCCATTAACTGTAAATAACCTTCACCATATGAGGCCAGACACATGTTCTCACGCAGGAATATCAGGCTTGCAAAACCAAGGGGTCAATAGTTCAAAAAAAAAAAAGAAAAAAAAAGAAACCATTGAGTGGAGGGAAATGATCTGTAACCAACAGCTCACATGGTACATTCACTTCCATCGGTACAACACAGTGATTCAGACTGCATGTGTGGGATCTTTGAAATCCTACCTGGGACTCCTTCGTTCAGAGAATTTCCAAGAAGACATTGACTGTATCATTGGTGTCCTTAACTCCCCCACAATCCCAGCAAATACAAAGATCGGACCTTTACAATGATGCACTCCTCAAAGATAAGGATTCCATATCGTAGCAGTAGGTGGCGGTAATGTTCCCTCTATTTGCAATTTGCCATTAAAACGAACACGCTTGCTAGACTGTGCAGACCAGAGGGGTTCCTCGAAGGGCTCCTGTAGGAAGTTCTGTGGGAGGGCGTGGCCTGATGAGGGCGTGGCCTCTGAGTCGAAAAGGGCTGCTTTCCTGTGACTGTCTTTCTTTTCCTCTGCTGCTGACCACATGGCCGACATTTAGATTCATTTGCTTTTGTTATTTCAATTCACACTTACATTCACTCTTCACTCGTCCCCACATGCTCACATTACTGATAACTTATATTCCCACATTTTGTTCTGAGTTGCTTAGTTTACTTTAATAAACCCTCTTTTCTCTTTGGGTTTATGTGAAGTCTCCCATTTGTTGTCCAGCCTTGTTGTGACAGGTGCGCCAAAACGAGAAAAATCTGCAATTCTAGTTGAAGTAAATTAAATCTATTTACTTTATTTACTCAATGTACTTTGCATAAGTCTTAAAAAAAACACGTTTTTGCCCTAATAAAACGTGTAAAGACGCATCGCACAGTATCGAAGCAGCTCAGCACACAAAGAGTTGAACACTGCGGTGGTCAAACTGTTCACTTTATGTGTCTGTGCAGTGTGGAGGACAGTCAGAGCAAAGACACCATCAGGGTGCATCAGGTGACGGTTCTCCTCGTGGGTTTTATGGCCTCAGTTTGAAAGTCAGCGAGGAGCTTCATGTCGTACAAGAACGACGGTTAATGACGCTGCAGAGCTTCACAAAATGTTCAGGGTGGTTTAACTCAGCTCGAAGCACAAATATATGTCAAAACTCTGCCTCATGAGCTCCGGGTTCACTTTAGGAGGCATTTTTAATCAAAAAGAAACCAGTGATTTATATTTTTACTCAAGTAAGTCTGAATTCTCCTGAGATTTGCCTCAGTTTTGTGTTCTCCACTTTACTGCGGATTTCGTTCATCCTTCGCGTCATTCATCGAGATGCAGGCCGAGCTGAAAGATTCACAATTTTATAATCACACCGTACTGCACACAGACTTCGTTTAACCTCAGAGCCTGAGCATCCAACAGCTGTGATTAGAATTCAAACAGAGAGGTGCATTTAATTTATCTCCCCGGACGGCCAGCAGGCTGCTGCTCATTTATCCTGATTTAACCTGAGCGGCGCTGCAGACAGACTGAGAATCAGCCGGCTCGGTCGCTGCAACAACTAAAGTGTTAAAGTGAGAAGCTGCACAACACAAAACATAAAGTTCTTCCTCCAGCAGCTGAGGGGTTTTCTGTCTCCGCTGAGGAACAGTAAAAGAAAGTTTTTATTGTTTCCACTCAATATAACACTAAAAGCTTCAGCAAGGACAAATCAGCAGTGAATAACCCGTCGTAGTGTTTTTTGTTTACCGAGCACACAAATAACTTAAAACTGAGTCATAAAGATTCAAGGAGGCTGTTTGTCTGTCAGCTGTCCTTCAAAATAAAAGTCTGATTCAGAAAAAAAAGAAGAGATGAAGAGTAACTTTTAAAATCCCAAACTTTAAACTAAATATAAAGATTTCCTGTTGATAGTCAAACTCTGCTGAGGATATTCACAGAGAAACATCAAGACATTTTAAACTATAACAGCAAAGCCTTCTGTGTGTTCAGTCCTTCAATGCTGCAACCACCAAAGGGAAAATATGTTCATTTGAAGCTGTCGTACCGGTTCTGCTTCTTCCCCATAAAACCTCTGACCCGACAGCTCCGTGACTGTTTGCTGTGTTAAATTTGAGCAAGTACACGTGTATCCGATTACTGGTACTCGTGAGGGAGGATTGTGACACGCGGTCATTGAACTTCACTACCATCTACTGGATTTTAAAATGGTAATGTTAATAGAAATGAACAAGAATTTCCTGATGTGCCCTGTGATTCAGATCGGATCCAGAATCAGTTCTTGCTCCGCCCATGCTACACCTTTACAGCAATTTCAATGAAATCAGGCTGGTAGTTTAAAAACTATCAAAGATGTGTAAAATGTAACACTTTGAAATGTATTTACCTGTTAAAAGCAGAAATTATTGAAATTAAATGATTATATTTCCATATATTTTCAGCACTAAGCTATTTCTCACACACACACACACACACACACACACACACACACACACACACACACACACACACACACACACACACACACACACACACACACACACACACACACACACACACACACACACACACACACACAATGTTACAGCTCCCTCTTAACTTTCAAGACGGTAGTTTGACAAAGAAATTGACTTTTTTTCTGGAGCTCTCATTGGTCTGTAAATATATTCCAATTATATTTTATATTTAGTCATTCTTCAGAAACGTGAAACGTTTAGCGATTATACTTGAACATCACTGTATCACCGATTGTTCATCTAGTTACAGCTACCTGCACCTCTACAAGGAGGTCCAGTTGAAGTATATGTCATGATTTAAAGCTGCATTGTGAAACGTTTGTCTCCTTCGTCTGTGCTGACATCAAAAGCTCCGCCGCTGCCGACTGTCACGGTGTGGCTGTAAAACAGTGGATCATTTGTTTGGAGCGTTGCAAACTTGGCAGAATGACTCGTTTCACAATCAGAATTTGATTCATTCTGACCGACAACATTCAGAAAGTCTTCAATTGCCCCGTAATTAAAACACTTTATTCCAGTTTCAGTTAGCATTGGTCTCAGGTGCACAGGCTCTGTTTATACAGAAAGACAGCAGAGAGCAGAGATCTGTGTGATTGGCTCCATCAGCATCGTCTAATGACTTTAAAAATGTGCACAAACATCCACCAACAATGCCTCTTCGCCTCTTTTCGATTGGCCGTCATGCGAACTTCTCCGGATGACATCACATTCACAAAATCCCAGCGACATAAAAAAAAAAAGAGGTCAATGTGGGAAAATTGAATTTAACACTTAATGGGCTTAAAATAGTTTCATTCCTGTATGAGATGACAGACATGCAGCTCCAAACGATGTAAAGATTGTCAACTCCACTGAAGGACACGTCTGCAGGAGCTAAAGTCACAGAGGAAATGCTAATGTACCGGAGCAGATGTTATTGGTGCTTCTGCTGCCGAGGCTGATGCTAATGTATGACATGGAAGTCAGAACGTCTCCTGGTGCAACACGCACACACACACACACACACACACACACACACACACACACACACACACACACACACACACACACACACACACACACACACACACACACACACACACACACACACACATGCACACAGGTACATAACACAGAGACAATGCGATTTAAGACGTCAGTCAGACTTGATGTGACAAAGAAGAATGTCCTTGAATATAAATGAATTCACCAGAGGAAGACAAAAGAAGGAGGGGAACATTTTTTACATAAAATGTTCGTAAGATTTTTTAGCTGCTGCTTTCAAGGCCACATAGAAACAGCTATTTGATTTATCTCGGCATTTTGTAGAGATTTATTAAAGCTGCATTAATCAACATTTGACCACCAGAAGGAAGCAAAACACAGAATTAAAGTTGAGCTTTTTACAGTTGTGGTTGACATTTTAGCAAACAGCTTCTTTTTTACGCATTCAGCAGACAAACAGCAACATTATTGTTCCACTTTCTTCACCAGCTAACTGCCGCCTGCTGATTGTTGGCGTGCTCGTGGTTTACTGTGGATTTATCAGAGCTTCTTTGCTAGAAATGTATGTCTGTCCTGCTGAACACAGACTTAATGAGAGCTGCAGAGTTGGTTATAATTGGAAAAGCATGTAGTGAAATAAGCTGTCGTCACAGTACTATAGAAGTATTGCTTAATGTGTTTTCAAAAATGAAAATGAAAATTATAACAAGCATGACTCAGTTTTCAGTTGGATTGTTTTCCACTTATTTGTCCACCATCAGAAGAAAACAAAGTTTCCATCCCTGGTTAACGACCACCGCTGAAAATACAACAGCAACAACTACAGCTGCAGAGATCCCAACTCACAAAGCTGACTGTTGGCCATTCAAACAGAACAATCAACTGTAACAGAGTAGAATAGAACAGGTCTTCTGGCATCTCTACAAGATTATTTACAAACCTAATTTCCATCGAGGAAGGTGGAGTAAAGTCGTTGACATTCAATCCAAAGTCTGTTTCTAAAAATGCTCCTGCTCCTCTGACCTGTGGTGTTCCTCAAGGCTCAATACTGAGCCCGTTCTCCTTCAGCCTCTGCATGCTGTGGCCATTAATATTGCTCTGTTGATCATGTCAAACTTTGTTTGTCTCATTCAAGACCACTTTTATAAAGTTGTCCAAAGGACACTAGTGTATGGTTAAGCAACATTACACGAGAGGATGTGCTTTAACGCCATTAACCCTTGTGTGGTTTCGGGTCTGTGGGACCCGTTTTCATTTTTTATCAAAAGAAAAATGACATGATTCATTATTTTTTCAAACTGAGACTCATTGGCATTGGCTCACTTTCTGTGAAGAACATATATCAGAACACATTTTCAATGACCACACACACCGTACACCCCCCCTACACATTTATATTACATACAGGATGTTCGGGTCCACTGGACCCGCGGCTAATAAAAGTGTGGAAATTGTAGGTCCTGTGTACCTTCACTCTCCTTATCCTTCCTTATCACAACTGATCAAGATGGCCAAAAGATTCTCTGCTCAGAGGGCCTTGCAGTTGATTTTAGAAGAGAGAGAAGCTTTGGATGAAGATGTAGAGGAAGAGGTTTCAGAATGTGAGGATCACATTTCTGAAAAGTCAGAGTCTGCTAGTGACTTTGAAGAAGAGGATGAGATTGAGCATCAGCTAGTTCCAAAACAAAGACGAGCCACAGGACCAGCTCGTCAGCAGCCAGGTCCAGGACCAGAACAAGCCCGTCAGCAGCCAGGTCCAGGACCAGAACAAGCCCGTCAGCAGCCAGGTCCAGGACCAGAACAAGCCCGTCAGCAGCTAGCAAGTGAAGAAATATGAATGTCAAAAAATGGTGAAATTGAATGGTCCTCTTGCCCAAGAAATGAGCCTCCCCGCATGGCTGCCTATGTGATAAGGATGCAACCAGGGCCAACACGGATGGCAGTTTCTCATGTGCAGGACATCAGGTCTTCTTTTGAGCTTTTCATCCCAGATTCCATCCAGAACATTATTCTAGATTGCACTAATTTAGAAGGAAGGCGTGTTTTTGGAGAGAGGTGGAAGGAGATGGACCAAACCCATTTACATGCCTACTTTGGGGTTCTTATCCTTGCTGGAGTTTTCAGGTCCAAAGAGGAATCCACAGAGTCCCTGTGGGATGCAGAAACTGGCAGAGAACTTGTCTCTGGAAAACTTCCACATCATTTCCAGATTATCCACTTTGATAACCGAGACGATAGACCAGCTTGACGGCAGAGACACAAGCTAGCTGCCATCAGGACAGTGTGGGACAAGTGGGTGCACCGCCTCCCCCTGTTTTACAACCCCGGGCCTAATGTCACCGTTGATGAGCAGCTGATGCCATTTAGGGGCCGCTGCCCCTCCAGACAGTATACACCATCTAAACCTGCAAAATATGGTCTAAAGATCTGGGCTGCCTGTGATGCCACTTCCTCATACTTGGAACTTACAAATCTACACGGGGAAGCCTGATGGAGGAGCCCCTGAGAAAGATCAAGGATTGAGAGTTGTCCTGGACATGACTCAGGGACTCAGTGGACACATCACATGCGACAATTTTTTTTTTTACCTTGTACAAGCTGAGACAGGAGCTCCTAAAGAGGATGCCATTTGCTCTCAAAATATACAAGTTTTTGTTAGTATGATCTCCATTTCCATGGCAATACATGGGGAAAGACTGGCAAGTGGAAAACAATGAGTCACGTCAGTAGGCTCTTATGTAACATATGTAATGTTTCCTACTCCAGGAAGTAGTCTGACCCTTAGGAACCACCCTAGCAACAGAGAGGATTTCTAGTCTCCACCTGAATAAATGCAGAACATAGAAACACTAAACTGATCAGCTAGTTCAGTCTGGTTGGAACAAAGATATCTGATGAACAAAGATATCTGATGAACAAAGATATCTGATGAACAAAGATATCTGGTGAACAAAGATATGTGATGAACAAAGATATCTGATGAACAAAGATATCTGATGAACAAAGATATCTGATGAACAAAGATATCCGATGAACAAAGATATCTGGTGAACAAAGATATGTGATGAACAAAGATATCTGATGAACAAAGATGTCTGATGAACAAAGATATCTGATGAACAAAGATATCTGATGAACAAAGATATCTGATGAACAAAGATATCCATGTTCTCATGTGTTTTTAACATTTTAGCTCCGTGTGATGTGTTCAAACCAAACTGGTCCAGCTAGCCTCCTCTAGGATTGTAAGTGCGTGACTATCCGTGGTGTTACGGTACGGGTGCTCAGAGCGACCAAAAAGGACCAAAAGAGACCCGACTTCACCAAATGGGTCATTTACTAGATCTATAACAAGTAGAAACTACATTATATTACATATTATATGAAAATAAAATTCAATAATACAATCCAATTCTATAATCCCATTGAGAAGGAGGAGTGCTATTTCTAGTGATGTCATGATGATTTGTTCCAGATGTTCAGTTAACCAATCAGATCTCTGGGGCGGAGCTACTTGTTGTATAATTGCAAAACGTCTTTTCTTTGTCCTCGGCAATCATTTTTTCAAGCTCAGACGACGCTGCTTCCTGCAGGTAGTAGCAGCTGTAAGACTACAGGTGAGGTAATGTTACAGACCGTCATTCACATGAGGTCAGGCTTCGATGTGTATTAAAAATGTTCTCCGGATTTTGTTGCAGTTTAAATTATATATTAGTCTGGAGTCTGCCTGCATGTGGCAAACGGAGGATCCGAGTGGTAGAGCAGTTAAATGGAAAAGACCAGTCAACCAGGAGGAGCATTGAAATTCTGAACAGACGCTCACATACACACACACACACACACACACACACACACACACACACACACACACACACACACACACACACACACACACACACACACACACACACACACACACACACACACACACACACACACACACACACACACACACACACACACACACACACACACCACACACACACACACACACACACACACACACACACACACACACACACACACACACACACACACACACACACACACACACACACACACACACACACACACACACACACACACACACACACACACACACACACACACACACACACACACACACACACACACACACACACACACACACACACACACACACACACACACAGGTCCTGTAGCTCATTCTGGCTCTCCACACACAGTGGCAGCTTCGAATGAAGATTGAATATCCAGAGAGAAACAGAGAGAGAGATGAAATGAGATGACTGTGTGTGTGTGTGTGTGTGTGTGTGTGTGTGTGTGTGTGTGTGTGTGTGTGTGTGTGTGTGTGTGTGTGTGTGTGTGTGTGTGTGTGTGTGTGTGTGTGTGTGTGTGTGTGTGTGTGTGTGTGACACATCTCTGAGCCGCCTCAGTCGTCAGCTCAAACCTCTGACTCCGAGGTGCGTTCTGATTGAGCAAAGTAGTAAATAAAAAAATAAACAAACAGTGCGTCGTAATCAGAGCTTGTGATTCCTCTCTGCTGCACCGCCTAATTATGCGTGTTTATGTAAATGTAGAGTGTTGATGAGATGGTAATGGATATCCCAGATTGGCTTTAATGGATTCTAGAGAGACTGAGAATTAAACCAGCCTGTCTATTAAAGGGCTCAGAGGTGAAGGAACCCCCACCAGGAAGCAAGAACACACACACACACACACACACACACACACACACACACACACACACACACACACACACACACACACACACACACACACACACACACACACACACACACACACACACACACACACCCCTCCTTCAGACGGCCATGTTAGAGGTTTGGCTCTCCGTGGTGTTCATGTCTGATCCGTTTGTCTGATCATTTCAATACAACTTCATTTAATCAATAGGTGATCATGTGCTTAACCTGCTAATCACAGCTGAGATGGGAGATTTCAGGATTTTCACCAGGAGGCTCAGAGATTATTCCAAGAATTTCAGTGGAAATCTCAAAAATATATTTCAGAGTTTGAGGGAAACGTTCATGGAGATTTGAAATGTCTTTCTGGGAGAAATGGGAACATTTTCAGAAAGCCTGCAAGGTGTTTCAAGGAGATTTGATCGTTTGAGGCTTAAAGGACATTTCTAGATATTTCTTAGATATTTTAGGGAAAACGTATCGAAGGTTTGGGGGATATTTGCACCTGTTTCAGTGAGATTTACGGATGTTTGAGAGATGCAGTAAGGTTGTCTGTGTCTGGGCAGGCAGTCACCGACCGATGTCACAAATGTCTCCATTCAGTTAACGTAGCAGCTCAAGCTCATATTACACATAATCGACAAATGTGCCTCGGACCGACTTCAAAGTCTGCCAGATGTGGTTGTAATGCTCCATCACAACTGATCAATGGACACGTGTGTTGACACGCAGCACTCATCCAGCACAATGAACAGCTTTGTTTGGGACATGATGAGAGAGCGTGGCTTTGGTGTCAGTGTGCTGATGAACACACATCAACGGTGCAGCAGGATGAAGACAAAAAGAGGAAATCTGTGTCATCGCATCAGTAAACTTCCATATTGGTACAATATGCTCTTTTATAACACCTGGCAGCTGTCGCTACATGTGACGAGCTAACCGGTGAGCTCACTCACCATGACGCCGCGGCAGGTGGTGAAAAACTCACTGTGTAAGATGGAGACGGACGATTCACGGACCGTGGAGTCGATCCAGGCTGCGTCTGTCTCAGAAACTACTATACATGCGCAAAATGTTGGAGACGGAGGTGAAACACAAATTAAAGTAAAACCTCTGACTCAGCATTCAGGAATGAGAGACCGCCATGACAGCACCTCACCGTTTCAGAGAGCTGAGAAGATTTCAGGGAGATTTAAAGATTTTTTTTGTGATATGAGAACGCTTCAGTGAAATTTAAGGATGCTTCCAACAGATTTAAAGATGCTTCAGATAGATTTTACAATCTTCCAGGGACATTTAAGAACTAATCAGTTTTAGGGACGAACATTTCTGGTTGGGTCGGAGATAGTTGGAGAGATTTATTTTTTAAGGGAATATGAAGTTTGAAATATTTTTTGAGCTTTCATGATATTTAAGGGAGATTTGAAATAATATTTCAGAAAAGACTGAGGCTGTTTCTGACAAAAGCAAATTCAAATATTTACATTTTGTTTGTTTATCTGTAAAATAAATACATTTTTCTATATTTTCTATATTTTTGAAACTGAACTACAGCATTGAGAACAAATAAATACAGTATGAGTGTGTGTGTGTGTGTGTGTGTGTGTGTGTGTGTGTGTGTGTGTGTGTGTGTGTGTGTGTGTGTGTGTGTGTGTGTGTGTGTGTGAGAGAGAGAGAGAAAGAGATGAGCGATCAGGCAGATTGACAGGAATTAGAGGCTGTCTGCACACACTGAGGACAGGCTGATTACAATCAATAATCTATCAACCACTGCCTGACAAGATGTATTGATCAGAGAGAAGGGGGGTGGGGAGTGGGGGGGGTGGCACCACATAAGGACACAAGATGAACAGTCGCACACAAACACAGCTGAGTGTTGAGCTGTCAGACAGCAGTTTCTCTGTTTCTCTTTCAAAGTTGGTTAATAAGTGAACTTGTTGAAAGCGTATGCAGCTCAGCACTGATGGACGTTATGTGTTATTACATCAAAATAACTGTTATCTACAAGTCACGTACAGACAAAAGACATATTTTAAACCGCTGCTGTAAAGACATGAATTAATGTCAGTCAGACCAACTTGGATTTGCTCCTCGTGGCTGTCAGCACCACGGACAGCTCCACACCGTCACGCTGAGCGTGGAAGCTCCTCCAACATTTCTAAAGCCCGTTGTTCGGTGGAAGATTGACCTTTACTGTAGATGTGTGCTGCAGTGGATTTGAAGTATTGAGAGGGTTAATCATTTTCAATCTTTACTTTCTGAGCTTGGAAGTTAATTGTCGACCTTTCAGACCTGTGTACTGTACTGACATGAACCCCTTATAGACTCAGCCTCAGTGGTGTTACTCTACTGATCTGTACAGCACAGCTGTTCACAGGTTTCTGTCCACTGCTACACTAAATAAATACAATATGCATTTATTACAGGTGTTTTCTTTTGTATATCTTTGAGCTTTGGGATTCAGGATTTGGATGTTAAATGGCCACTTTGGTGGTGCAACATATACATATTTAATTTTTGTGTATTTTTTATGATTGACTTCCACTTGTAGAACAAAAAAAACAACAACGTAAAAACAGATCTGTAGAAGGAACACATGCTACACATTTCCAAAATGAAGTTTATTACTTTTTATTTTTAGTGTATTAAAATAATATTTCATGTTTTAATATGCAATTAAAACTGATTGAAGACAGACATGTAGAAATCAGCACACACACACACACACACACACACACACACACACACACACACACACACACACACACACACACACACACACACACACAAGGAAACATATGGTTGTTGTGGCGTGTGTGTGAAGGTCATCAGTTCCTGTCTCGTCTCTGCAGGATTTGACCCTCGTTGGCTCAACTTCTGCCAGATTGGCCAAATTACCCACAACACCTCAGCCACTGCCAACACGCAGCCGCCAGTGTTTGTGAGTCTCCTCGCTCACCATACGGTGCGTTCATGGACAAACTCCACTCAGCCTGTCGATACTGAAGGAAAATAATGAGAAAGAAAACACCTCCTGAAGGAAAAGCTGTTTGTGTTGCAGCTCCTTTTAACTCTGTGTACAACACGTCTTATTGTCGCCTGTTCTGATGCAACAACGTGATGTGTTTCTGTACGAGTACATTTTAAAAACTCTGTATGAAGTCACTGGAAAATCTGAGACA
This sequence comes from Brachyistius frenatus, assembly GCF_029030835.1. Taxonomy (NCBI): domain Eukaryota; kingdom Metazoa; phylum Chordata; class Actinopteri; family Embiotocidae; genus Brachyistius; species Brachyistius frenatus. Next base: position 151,393 of record NW_027210875.1, read on the forward strand.
ATAAAAGAAAATCAAAACAATTAGTAAATAAAGAAAGCCCAATGAAATGAAGATTAAAAGAGGAAATGATATGGAAGAAGATAAAATCATAAATGTAAAAATATATAACAAGGAGTTTTACAATATTAATAAATACAAATGGGAGAACAGCAGGATAAGACGAAACATTCAGACAAACTATTCTTGTGCTTTATTTTGGCGGGATGTCTCGTCCTGGAGCAGGTCCAGTTCTCGCTGTGGTCCAGGACGCCTGGTCGGCTCCTCCATATGGCGACAGGACGCTCTGAGCGCGCTCGTTACGCCTCCGTGCCAACAAACCACAACTCCAAGGTCAGGAGACGGCTCGTTAGCAAGGAGAGGCTTCACGACAAGAGAGGTTCTTAACGAAGGAGACGGCGTTAACGAGTCCAACGAGCGGCAGCTTCAAACTCTGCCGAGCTCGTTTTAGAAGACGACGATTGAGTGTTCCGTTTACACACAGGTCAAAGGTCACCTCAGCGATCATTCATAAGACATCATTATACTTTTGGTTTGAAATGTAACTTTAATGAAACTGAGGTTACGAAGCTATTTAAAACAATTATTACATGAAATAAATAAGAAAATTAGATACGTCCATTTTTAACAACTAAGTCAGAGAAGTGAAAATGACACTTAAGAAAATAACGTACAAAATAAAGAACTGAAAACACATCAAAGAACATTGGATGTTTGTTAACGGCTTATGAAAGTATTATAGTATTATACAGTATATCTCAGCATATATCGGATGGATTCCAGCTCATGTTTAACAGGCAGTGACGAGGCCTTATTTCACCTTCCTCTGGATACTGTTTGTATTTTGAGTGAAATGTCTGATGATGACATTATTAAATGTGGTTCTTCCAATCGTGTTCCTGTCAGGGCCGAACTTCACACCTCCGCTGATCCTTTGACTTTTCACACCAAATATGTACAGAACTATTAACATTCCCACCAGCCTCAGCTCGACTGTTTTGTTTCATAAAAATGAGCAGTTGTCACACGTTAACATGTTAACTGATGCAGATATCGTGAGCATGTCGCCATGCTAATGAACTTAGAGACACCTGCACGGATGTCTCAAACAGGATTAGCATTATACTGTGAGGTGGGTGATAAAGACATCTGTCTTGTGTTTGGTGATTTCACTCTTCTTTCTCAATGTTATTTTTAATTTATTGAAATTACAGGATATAATAACAGACATGAATTTTCAACAGGAGTCCCACTGGAAGAAAACCTGCCTGAGAATCATCACATTTTGAAGGATCACAGTCTTCTTAGTGTACGTCACAAACAAAAGCCGCTAACAGCTGATTCTTCCTTTTAATGGCACTAATTTGGCAAATGAGCTCTCGTGATGCTTTCAGAAGAACTTCGTGGGTTCACCAACGGGACTGTGTGTCGGTACAAACATGTTTCCATCCGATCGGCAAAAAACGTTTACGACTTCACACCAAAGTTGAATTTCACACTGAGCTGATAAAATGGAGGAAAAGGACAAGAAATCTTCCAGCGGGAAAAAAAAATCCTTAAAAACACCAGATTTCTTGTGGGATTTGAGATTTCAAAGCAGTTTTGCTGAAACACATTAATTAATTTTGGTGGTAAGAATTACTGAAGGCCAACTGGTCTCTGAGCTCAACGAGGCTATGTCCTGAATTCAGATCTCTAGGGAGTAAAACATTAGGTATGCACTGAGACTACCTCATACTCCTCTTTTAGGAAACAAGTCACTAGTTCTTGTTCATTAGTGGAATATATTCATGTGAAATATAAATCAAAATCAAGTCATTTCAATGATATTTCTACATCCTCAAATTAGAAATTAGCCTGAATGGGCTGAGTGTGTTCAAAGTGACTGTTTATGATTCAACCCTGGTTATAATGACTTATTTCCCTCGATAAGATCTACAGTGAGATATGGATATTCATTAATAAACTATAATGGCTTCAGATCGAGGGGTTAAATGATTATTCTGTAGGAACTCTGAACCACCTTCAGATTTACTCAGTTGGATGAAGTCAAGTACGCTTTTGTTAAATCTGCTCTCTGATCAGTTTGTTCAGGATTCAGACACCGGCAGCCGTAATTAATCAAACATTTAACACACAGACGCTGAACTGCCTGCTACAGTATCTCCATCCTCTTCATCCTCCATCCTCCTCATCCTCCTCTCTTCCTCTGGATTGATGACAGTATCTCTGCCACCTCATCCACATACAGAGGATTCTTCTTCTTCTCTGCCCCCCCCCCCCTCCCTCTCATCCTTCCACTTCCTTCCTACCCGGTTTCCCCCCACTCTCCCTCCTCTTCCTCCTCTTCCTCTTCCTCCTCCTCTTCCTCTTCCTCCTCCTCCTCCTCGGCCTTGCAGTGAAATAAAAGATTACGGGCAGACGAGTCATTATTTCCAGTGATGGCAGCCATACATCACTGAGACTGCACAAGAGAGCGGCGCTGGGCGAGAGACAGCGGCCGTGAGAGGAGAACCAGAGAGAGAGGGGGAGGTGGGTGGATCGAGCCTGAACCAGAATGAAGCCGAGGATGAGCTTCGAGCCTCCCCCTGTTTTTTCCTCCTTTTCTCCTCCTTTTTCTCTCCTCTCTCTCTGAAGCAGTCTGTGTGAAATGAATGGCTGCTACGCTGCCATGGATCAGTCTCAGTGTGTGTTTGTGCTGAAAGAAGTCAAACTGAAAAATAAAACAGGTCCACAGAATCTCCGGATTGATGTGATTTATGCATAATTCACTGTAGTTAATTGAATGTGCAGCGGCGGGGTGGAGAGAGGCTTCATCAGGATGTCATGTGATCAGCAGAGAGATTTAATTGGCTCAGACTGATTTGCCAGGGAACAAACGCAGAGCTGGGTTTTGGATTTGTGGACAGTTTCCTGCAGGTCTTTCATCATCACAGTGAGGTTGCTCGGTCTGCTGGGAAAAACACCAAAACCTGTTCTCTGACTGTATCTGGCAACCTGTGCTGCAGCCACAGCAACCCAGTATCACGGCAAAGCGTGAAATAGACACGCCTGTCCACTACAGCAAAAAACGTGAGCCACGCTTTGGCCACTCGAGGCGCGACAGTTTCACATTTTGTAGGTGTGAAATTTACACGTACGTAAAAGTAATGTAACAAAGGCTCATGTGATCAGGCACAAAGCACCTTTTTGGGTGGTATTAGGAGGCAGGAGGAGTGTCTTGGTGACAACTTTGCTCTTTTCCAAACCACAACCATGTGTTTTTCCAAAAAGTTGAATTTTTCTGTCCGTATGCATGAAGTAGCTTTCATTTCCGTCCACGACAGGAAAACGTGAGACTGTCACACCAAGACAGGCCAAAGCGTGGCTATTTCACGCTTTGCTGTAGTTGATGGCCATGTCTATTTCACGTTTTGCTGTGATACCGGGTTGGCCAGAGACGCCACATATAATTCATTTAATTACATTTCTTTTTAAACATGGCACGCTAATACACAATCTGCAACATGTTAATGCTTTTAGAGCTTCAGAGGTGATAGCGTGTGTATTTTTACTCTTTTATATGGATAGAGTTGTGCTAGCTGTCTCTAATGCTAAGCTGGACTACCACTGTGTACTTGAAGGTAAAGGCTGGTTGTGTATTTTTCAAATAGTCTCAGAAATCCTCTGAAACAGCTGGCTATTATAGTTTAACACTCACAAGTCAAACAGAAGGAAACTTGTTGGGGACTATTTTCAGAAGTGGATTATTCTGTTGAGTGTTTGTGGAGCAGCGTGGTGTCGCTGCGATGGAAAGCATGTTATCAACAGATCATGTGGCTCGATGCTGATGTGAAGCGCACTGATGCGTTTTTCTGAAGTTTTTGATATCAGAGGAGCGCCATGATCAGAAGAAGATATCCGGCGTTCATACACTCAGTTCTTGTTAGCGGGATGCGTTCAGTTCCGTTTGGATCTTTTCATGAGATTTGTTGACTATAGAAGAAACACTTACTCTCGAAGCTCTCTTGCACTTGAACTACCGTACCTTTAAAATGCATATTTCTTCTTTTATATTTTAACTCCCTTTGTTTAATTTTATACATTTTATCTGTTTTTATGCATTTCATTTCTTTTCTATATTTTTAAATGTTCTTTTATATCTGGTTTTATGGGTCATTTTCCTGCTGTGAAGCACTTTGAGTTGCATTTCTTGCATTGAAGGTGCTCTATAAATAAAGTATATTATTATTATTAAGTGTAGTGTATTAAACAGAATATTACCAGGCTTCTGCTTAAACGCATAGACTCAAGATTGTTTTCATCTCGTCTTACTTTCAGAGTAAATAAGAGTGTGAAGTAGAACGAGTGTGATGCCCCTCCCGTTGTCTTGGAGGGTAAATTGGCTGACAGGAGTGTCAGCTGACGCTGTTCTCCTGGACCGGCCCGGCTGTAGAAGCTGGTCCATGTGTTTAGTCTGTTTCTGCTTTCCTTTGTCATCACATTATTTTGGGTTTTCAGCATGTATGACACGCATCCACTTCATTTACATTTATATTTTTTCACTCCATTCTTGGTTTGAGTTCATTTATTTTCACTGAATTTAAATAGTTTGAAGTGACTGCCTACTTGACACATTCTCCGAGGCAACTTGTGACACTAATAATGGCGATTTAAGGTGAATAAATGACAAAGATGCTAAATACTGGCTTGCAAATATTTTGCATCAAAGCTCTTCTTACTGACATTGACTGCAAATTAAAACACTTTTTAAGGAGATTTGTAAATGGATTTTCTCCAGTTTATTCCACATCATAAAAATGATGGATTCAACAAACATCATCCACTGATGAGGATCTTGTCACGGGTGCATCTCAGTCCCACCTCCCCGGCTGACCCATGGCAGTACGTCCATGTGGTCTCTCTTAGCTGCACCGCTATGCAGCCTTTTACTTTAATTATGTTGAAGTTATTGATCCGAGCTCGTGTGACATCACGTCCATCCTGCTTCGACACCATGTGTTTGGTTCTTTTAATCTTTTATTCACAAATTAAAATCTCAGAAAAATCTACGTCCTCCCGAAAAAATTATATTCACGTTCTGTGTGAAAATACTAACGACAATAACAACTGTTAAAAAATATATTGCCATGTGAATTGAATGCGTGAAAGGAAATGCCCCCCCGGTGTGTAAAGACCTTTACTCTCACTCAAAAGTGGAACTCTCCTCTTCAGCACGTTGCTGCACCACCTTTGCAATTTCAAAGTTTTAATGTCATTGTCTTTGACATTTCACGAGTCCCAGATTAGAGGACTCCAACAAGTGAGTGGAGGCAGCAGGGAATCTAGTTTTCATGAGGAGCAACTAAAAGAAGGTTAACCTTGAGGAGTTTTACAATAAATGCTTTTTATACCAACGTGTTTTCCCCTGGAACTCCTGCTGGGATAACTGCGCTTGATGGCTGGAAGCCATGCAGAGCTGCTTTTCACCTCGAGGCTCCAGCAGTTCAGTATTCTTAGCGACAAGTGTTTCAAGAGGACATTTATTAGAAGTAAGGGCAGAGGTTGGTCTCAACATTGGAAGGGACACAGCCCCCCCCGTCAATACACAGCTGCATTAATAACCTGTCAAACAGTAATGCATGAGAATCAGGTTCAATGATCCACACGACCAACTGGAAATACAATTCAATTCAGATGATGAAAATGTGTCTCTGACTGACATCAGTCACTCTCTCTCCTCCTCCTCTCCTCTGTCTCTCCTCCTCTCTCTCCTCCTCTCTCCTCTCTCCTCTCTCTCTCCTCCTCTCTATCTCTTTCTCTCTCTCGTCCTCTCCTCCAGTATTTCTCTTTTTGTGTCATCCCGCCAAATCTTTCCTTTTTGTCTCTCTGCTCTCCACAGCTCTCTCTCTCTCCCTCTCCCTCTCTCTCTCTCTTTCTCTCTCTCTCTCTCTCTCTCTCTCTCTCTCTTTCAATCTCTCTCTCTCTCTCTTTCAATCTCTCTCTCTCTCTCTCTCTCTCTCTCTCTCTCTCTCTCTCTCTCTCTCTCTCTCTCTCTCTCTCTCTCTCTCTCTCTCTCTCTCTCTCTCTCTCTCTCTCTCTCTCTCTCTCTCTCTCTCTCTCTCTCTCTCTCTCTCTCTCTCTCTCTCTCTCTCTCTCTCTCTCTCTCTCTCTCTCTCTCTCTCTCTCTCTCTCTCTCTCTCTCTCTCTCTCTCTCTCTCTCTCTCTCTCTCTCTCTCTCTCTCTCTCTCTCTCTCTCTCTCTCTCTCTCTCCTCTCTCTCTCTCTTTCTCTCTCTCTCTCTCTCTCTCTCTCTCTCTCTCTCTCTCTCTCTCTCTCTCTCTCTCTCTTCTCTCTCTCTCTCTCTCTCTCTCTCTCTCTCTCTCTCTCTCTCTCTCTCTCTCTCTCTCTCTCTCTCTCTCTCTCTCTCTCTCCCTCTCTCTCTCTCTCTTTCTCTCTCTCTCTCTCTCTCTCTCTCTCTCTCTCTCTCTCTCTCTCTCTCTCTCTCTCTCTCTCTCTCTCTCTCTCTCTCTCTCTCTCTCAATCTCTCTCTCTCTCTCTCTCTCTCTCTCTCTCTCTCTCTCTCTCTCTCTCTCTCTCTCTCTCTCTCTCTCTCTCTAGCTCTCTCTCTCTCTCTCTCTCTTTCAATCTCTCTCTCTCTCTCTCTCTCTCTCTCTCTCTCTCTCTCTCTCTCTCTCTCTCTCTCTCTCTCTCTCTCTCTCTCTCTCTCTCTCTCTCTCTCTCTCTCTCTCTCTCTCTCTCTCTCTCTCTCTCTCTCTCTCTCTCTCTCTCTCTCTCTCTCTCTCTCTCTCTCTCTCTCTCTCTCTCTCTCTCTCTCTCTCTCTCTCTCTCTCTCTCTCTCTCTCTCTCTCTCTCTCTCTCTCTCTCTCTCTCTCTCTCTCTCTCTCTCTCTCTCTCTCTCTCTCTCTCTCTCTCTCTCTCTCTCTCTCTCTCTCTCCCTCTCTCTAGCTCTCCCTCTCTCTCTCTCTTTCAATCTCTCTCTCTCTCCCTCTCTCTCTCTCTCTCTCTCTCTCTCTCTCTCTCTCTCTCTCTCTCTCTCTCTCTCTCTCTCTCTCTCTCTCTCTCTCTCTCTCTCTCTCTCTCTCTCTCTCTCTCTCTCTCTCTCTCTCTCTCTCTCTCTCTCTCTCTCTCTCTCTCTCTCTCTCTCTCTCTCTCTCTCTCTCTCTCTCTCTCTCTCTCTCTCTCTCTCTCTCTCTCTCTCTCTCTCTCTCTCTCTCTCTCTCTCTCTCTCTCTCTCTCTCTCTTAATATAGATAATTAAGATAATTTCCTGAAATTATAAACATCTTTGTGTTTGAGTTGAATTCCAGAAATGTGTCTCACACTACACAAACAAATGCAGGTCCATTTGAAAGGGATCAGACTTAATGCTAACCCGATCCTGGACACGGAACCTGCTCCTCCTCTCATCTTCGTCCCCTCCCTCGGCCTCTCAGCCTCTCATCTTCGTCCCCTCCCTCGGCCTCTCAGCCTCTCATCTTCGTCCCCTCCCTCGGCCTCTCAGCCTCTCATCCCGTCCTGCATCCTGAAGCTGAGCTCTGAGTCTTTTCATGTCCGTCTGTTTGAGTGAAGAAAGTAAAAACAGGCTCAGAATCTTGCAGTGGAATTAAAAACATATGGATGAACCTCATTTCAACATAAATTTAAACCCTTGACACGAACTGAATCAACAAAAAAACATTTGATCAGATGATGTCTGTGTGGTATTTCATATGATTAATTCTGAACTACAAACAGGCCGATTCTAAACTGCTCTAGTTACCTGCATCAGACTCAGCTGCCTCTCTGGCTCGTTCACATAATCAAAGAAACACCGTTAGTTAGTTAGTTAGTTAGTTAGTTAGTTAGTTAGTTAGTTAGTTAGTTAGTTAGTTAGTTAGTTAGTTAGTTAGTTAACGACAAGACCGCTCAAAACATAACATAAAAGAGCTGCTCAAATATTGGTAGGGAGATTATGTCCATCCATATGCAAACCTACACCCGAGTAAGTATTTCAAGTGGAGTGAATGAAGCAGGCACTGAAATGTGCATGTTGGGGATCATAGTGCTCCGTATGGAATTTAAAGTGCTCCTGTTGAGAGGCACACATATGAGATGGGGGAAATAACTTCTGCAGACTGACCACTGCATCAGATCAAAATGAGTGTGACGTTCAACAATTGTTATTTTGGTTATCTTCAGCTCCATCCGGGCAGGATTTATTCCTCCAGTGGAGGTGCTGTGATTTTTCCTGCCAAGTCAGTGAGTTTGTACTTGTGTTTAAAGTGAGTGTTTTCCAGACGAGACCTGCTGTTTGAAATTCAGCTTTTGTGTAAAATTAACAGAAAATGTTGCTGCTGATTTTACACCATGTGACGTGTGTTTACATAACGTCAAAATTAAAGCTATCCCCAATTAGCTATTAGCATTCCTTTAATGACTCACGTTTAAAATCCCTTCTGGAACTATGAGTTTAATTTCCACGACCAAACAGCGAATAGGAAAAAGAGGAACGGTGATAACATCTTAAAGGAGAGGTAAGCAGATCACTACTGTCTGCTTACATCATCATCACCTGTAATAACAAGACACTGTAGTGACAGGACAGCAGTAGAGAATAATGCAGTGAGGAAAAAGATGTGTTCAAATGTTTCTTTACAGTTTCTGTATAATTGCTGAACGAGTGTGATGCTTCCTGACGCCGGTGACAGATGTGCAGATGTATGCTTCCATCCACGGCTATTTGTCCCTGAAGCAGGAAGTTCTGTCCCAGTTGAACATCGCACCGCTCTGAACGTCCTCTCAAACCAAATCCTCTTATTTTTCTCTGCTTAATGAAACAGGGACTTATCTGCTGATCAAACCTGATCTAAACGCTGACTTTTCACTGCTGGCTCACACAGATTTTCATATTCAGCTGCTTTAAATAATCATCTGTCCAGCAGCACAGATCAATGCAGCAAGCTGTTGATCCCTGTTGCTGACAGCTTTGCTTGAGCTTTAAGCTTCAGCAGCCTGAAATACAGATTGATTCAGAAGCATTTATGTACGAATACAGTGGTGTGCAAAAGTTTTAGGCACTTCAGGGACCATTACAGAGGCACCCAATTGTCATTCTGCAATAGGACAGCAAGCCTGAACCTCCAAACAGAGTCATGAAGAAGTCTTCAGTCACAAGAAGAAGTCCAGCAGCAGATGGTGCGACCGCCTCGGAGCCCTGATCTTAACATCACGGACTCAGACTGAGATTACATGAAAAGACACTGACGTAGAATAAATCATAGATAAATAAATCCTCAATAAATGGAGCAACTTGTCTGCTAAGTACTTTGAAACCAGTGCAAGCAGACTGAGGAGGACTGCGTGTCGACTGGACATAAACGAGGGGGACGACTGTTAGAAAGACAAAGTGCGTCTGCGATGATACCAGAAGGCTCCGTGTGTCAACCTGAAGGCCGAGTGCACGTCAGACATGTAGATATGAATGTAAAAGCAGTTTCCCGTTGTCCTCCTGAATCAGTCAGACCTCTCCATTAACAACCTGACGGTGCCGTTCTGACATGTTATTGGATGCAGAGACAGCTGGAGAGACTGAGAGCTGATGAACCCGCCGCCGCTGCTCCGAGGTTTAATCAAAAACTACAACTCAGGCAGAGTGAACATGTGCTGCGGAGAACGGAGGAGCCCACGAGGGACTCTAAGAGCATACTTAAGAACATTGAAGTTGACAAGTGGACCAGGAGGAAGTGATTCACATATTTAGATCTCTGCGGTTATTGAGGGAGGCGTGTGTCTGATCAGTGATGTGACAGTGATTTCTGTTGACGTTAATATTCTGAGGCAAGTTCAATGCAACTTTTTTTTTAATTTTTTGTAGTAAATTGACCCCTTTGGCCTTCAATCTGTTATTCAAGGAGACCATGTGAGCCGTTCAGAGGGGAACGTTTCTTTGAGGGAACTAAGTTTAGTGGGTTGAACTCTTTCCACCCTGTAAGTTCCTGGTGGCATCTGCTGATAAAACGCAACCTGATGGCATTTTTGGGAACATTGCATAGCGTGATACATTAGTTATAACTTAGTTTAGTTTAGTGGTGTTTACTGACTCGTTGTTAAAAGGCAGTTATTCGGGTTTAATGAGGAGGAAGAATGTCAGTATTTGGTGGAGTGGTTCAACACTTAGTCCAAAATTCACACCTTTGTTGATTTCAACGTGGTGCAGCTGCTCTGACTGAATTTAGGGATACAAAGAAAAAACAGACTGAAGCTTGAGGGGTTAATGCAATATCACAAAGGTAGCTCGCTAACTGGTCTAGATCACCATGGTAACTCATGCTGCAGGGTTAACCTGCTCCGGAGAAGTTTAACTACAGATCAACACCTGCCAGCAGCCCAACGACTGGCCAATCAGGTCCCTGGGAATAGTGGGAGTCGTCCTTCCTACTGGACGAGGAGTTTCAATTTAAACAAAGTGACACAATAAAATGCAGCAGATATTTTTTAGATCAAATTTGTTGTTCTAGTTCTAATAGATTTAGAAACTTTTGCAATCGTACTCCATCACTTCAGTTCAGAGCGACTTGAAGAGACTTTGTGATGATAATTGGAACTAAAAACGAGCCTCTCTTATCAGAAGAATAATCCATAACAGTATTATGTCTATTTACTTTACTCTGATTATAAATGCAACATCCCGGTCAGGTAGACGTCATCAGGCGTTCACTACTCTTCTCAGAAACAGAGTGACAATAGCTTTCACTTTTTTTACATATTCGAAACAGTTTGTTCATCTTCAGATCAAAACCCCCAAATACTCAATTCATACACTCTTATAATAACTCCTATAACTATACATGTCTTTGTATGTCTTTGCTTTATTAATTGGGGAAGGAAGGTTTCTTGTCATGTGCTTTTGACTCTTTGTTGTCATTAGCTCCACATCTGCCCGCCGGAGCGCTCGTTTCATGTCATATCATATCAAGAAGTGCACTTGTGGTTCTGATGGTGTCACTTCTAATTAACAACTCTGCCTCCTCACATGGACCAGTTGGTAACGGCAGAGCTAACAGAGAAGCAGCTTCGTGATGGCCCGGAGACGGCCGGACTGTGTGGTACACGCCCCGAGTTCTGCCTCATCACACTGCATACACAAAAATACTCACATCCACCAGCTTTAGGTTTCCTCAACAGCAGTTGTGGTGCATGGCTCAGGCTGGGGGAGGTTGAAGGAGGCTGGGGGAGGCTGAGGGAGGTTGAGGGAAGCTGAGGAAGACTGGGGGAGGCTAGGGGAGGCTGGGGGAGGCTTAGGGAGGCTGAGGGAGGTTGAGGGAGGCTGGGGGAGGTTGAAGGAGGTTGAGGGAGGCTGAGGAAGACTGGGGGAGGCTGGGGGAGGCTGAGGGAGGCTGAGGGAGGTTGAGGGAGGCTGGGGGAGGTTGAGGGAGGCTGGAGGAGGCTGAAGAAGACTGGGGGAGGCTGAGGAAGGTTGAGGGAGGCTGAGGGAGGCTGAGGAAGACTGGAGGAGGCTGAGGAAGACTGGGGGAGGCTGAGGGAGACTGGGGGAGGCTGAAGAAGACTGGGGGAGGCTGAGGGAGGCTGAGGAAGACTGGAGGAGGCTGAGGAAGACTGGGGGAGGCTGAGGGAGGCTGAGGAAGGTTGAGGGAGGCTGAGGGAGGCTGAGGAAGGTTGAGGGAGGCTGAGGGAGGCTGAGGAAGACTGGAGGAGGCTGAGGAAGGTTGAGGGAGGCTGAGGGAGGCTGAGGAAGACTGGAGGAGGCTGAGGAAGACTGGGGGAGGCTGAGGGAGGCTGAGGAAGGTTGAGGGAGGCTGGGGGAGGCTGAGGAAGACTGGAGGAGGCTGAGGGAGGCTGGTTGTTGTATTATGCCTAACTTTAAATCTTAATAGATGTTCAAAGGGTTCTATAAAAGAAAATCACCTCCTCTAAGAAAACGGTTGTAGGAGGCTGTAAACATGTTTGCGAGGCTGCAGTTGGTGAAAGTAGTTGAGGAGGGGCGGAGCCACTTCCTGTCTGGTGGTACAGCCTGTATGTGGAGGGTTGCACACAGGTGCTCTCCGTCTCACCTGTTCAGGTAGAACAGCTGCAATCTATTTCCCCTGAATTGTTGGAGGGTTTAAAAGGGAGGAGCCCCTTCTCACATCACCAGACCAGGCTGCACGCAAGATCCCTTTACTGCCTCACGTTCCTGATGTTTTGTCCGCCATGATTCAGCATGCAGGAGTTTTATTATTTGAATGTTGGCTGGAGATCGCCGGTTGTCCTGTTTTAAGTTGGTCCTTTTCGGTGGGTTGGAGGAAGAGGTTGGATGCAGCGGCACAGCAACTTTCCCTCCTTTTGTTCTGTTTAGCCGGGATGTCCAACCCTCTTTAGTTACTTTCATTTTGTACTTTGACTGATTCATGTTGTAGAACATAAAGCTGTGGGTTTGCACATTGACATCTTTTGTCATGGAGCCCTTTATATACTTTGTTCTACATCAGAGTCTTGGTTTGTCTGTTTGTTATTTAATCAGGAGATTTTGGGGAAAAGGAAAATCTACATTTTTACTTGCAGATGGCTGTAAATACTTTGTCTGATTTGCTCACCATGTGAAGTGAAACAGGTCAATAACTTGTGGACAGAATTAAGATAACGGTAATAATATAAATAGAATTGACCTTGAGAGCTTTTATCACTAAGGACTGACTTTCACAGCACGACACTATAATTAGAGAAGTTACACGCCTCCTCGTCTCAGCAACAGAACAAACATCAACATCACAGAGTTGTTTATATCTTTGTTCCTTCAGCGCGTCCTTGTCATGTTGTTCCAACATCTATCATTAGAAATGAACTCTGGTTGTGAGTCTGAGAGCCAGTTTGTCTTCGGGCTCAGAGACGGAGCGTCTGTACTGCAGGTGTGCTGCAGCAGAGCTGCTGATCTCTGATGTCTCTGTTCTAAATGCATATTAACAACCTGTTTACATTTTTAACTGTTTACTTCCTGATGTGAGCCAGTTTCCAGCATCCTGTGGTTGAGGTTCTACAGTGCAGGATGAGGTGTGTTTACTGTGGACATCAGAGAGAGGTTTCACTTCTTTGTGCTGGCACAGAATTAAAATGATCTTTCACAGCAGTCGTTTGGAGTTTCATGGTTAGAAATGGTGGAAAGAGAAAAACAACAAAGATCCCTGGATAGATTTGAAATTTCCATTTCCATCCATCCATCCATCCATCCATCCATCCATCCATCCATCCATCCATCCATCCATCCATCCATCCATCCATCCATCCATCCATCCATCCATCCATCATCCATCCATCCTCCATCCATCCATCCGTCCGTCATCCATCCGTCCATCCATCCACCATCCATCCATCCATCCATCCATCCATCCATCCATCCATCCATCCATCATCTGTCCGTCCGTCCGTCCATCCATCCCATCTGTCCGTCCGTCCATCCATCCATCCATCCATCCATCCATCCATCCATCCATCCATCCATCCATCCATCCATCCATCCATCCATCCATCCATCCATCCATCCATCATCTGTCCATCCATCCCTCCATCCGTCCATCCATCCATCCATCCATCCATCCATCCATCCATCCATCCATCCATCCATCCATCCATCCATCCATCCATCCATCCATCCATCCATCCATCCATCCATCCATCCATCCATCCATCCATCCATCCATCCATCCATCCATCCATCCATCCATCCATCCATCCATCCATCCATCATCTGTCCGTCCGTCCGTCCATCCACCATCCATCCATCCATCCATCCATCCATCCGTCCATCCATCCATCCATCCATCCATCCATCATCTGTCCGTCCGTCCGTCCATCCACCATCCATCCATCCATCCATCCATCCATCCATCCATCCATCCATCCATCCATCCATCCATCCATCCATCCATCCATCCATCCATCCATCCATCCATCCATCCATCCATCCATCATCTGTCCATCCGTCCCTCCATCCAGAGATAATAACACCTCAAGTCTCATGCTGTGTTCCAGCCTTCCTTTAGTACACTAACTAATACTGCTCTTCCATGTCAGGACTCTTACTTGTGTAGTACTTGAATGTAGAGAAAGTCGTGTTGTTTCAAATCTCACTGCTGTTCTGCACAAACAGGAAGTGACCTCATCATGTGACCACATCACCCTCCAAAATATCTGCAGTTTTAATTATTTTACCCAGAAATCAGTGTGTTTTTGTGTCCTCTGTTTAACACTCAATAAACACTGATTCTTCTGTCCAGCAGCAGCAGTGGAGAAGAAACACTTTGTGTTCAGGAACAGCTGCAGCTTCCTCACACGCCCTAATTTGAAAATCCTTTATGCCGGTGGCCCCGCCCCTTCCTCTACAGAGCCAAAATGGTGACCGTTTAGGGTGGAAAGTGTCCAATGTTTCACGCTTCTTTTTTGGAGCGTTTTGAGGTCATCATCCTGGTACTTGTAGTGTTCTGATGTTTCTGTACTGACAGTGAGAACACACTGATGTACTCAGAGTAGTACGTTTTATTACACAAGTACTCAGCATCAGTGATACCTGATCAAAAATATCATTTTTCAGCACCATAGTTTGAGGTCGGTGAGGGATCCCCCTGGTTATTTTTGTTTTGATGTAAACAATCAGCAGTGTTGCACTCTGAGCATCATCACGTCGCTGTTGTGGTTCTGACACGTTGTCCTCTACCTCGCTGTTGTGTTGTTGTCAGTGTTGAACTGTTGACTGTGCGACTGCGAGCTCAGCACCGACAGGTTGGTGGTGTTACCGACCCATCTGTTCGGCCCCGGGGCTCCTCTGCCACGCAGGTCACCTCTGCATTAATCTCACTAATTAGCCTAATGAACCTGTTTCTTGGTGGGCCGACAAACGAGTGCGACCTGAACATGCAGGAAGCAGACGGCTTCGCAGGAACACAAAACACAGATTTGCTGGCAGCTTCTGACCTAAATACAGCTCGAACACACACTCTTTTACACACACACACACACACACACACACACACACACACACACACACACACACACACACACACACGCACACACACACACACACACACACACACACACACACACACACACACACCCTTATTTACTGTGTAAGACAGCATGATTATGTACCGACACATGGAACAAATGTGATGACACACTGACTTTTATGTCAAATGAATGGTGTAGTTAATATAATACATCAGACACAGTCAGGTCTATACACACACTTACAGAAATAACTGGGTCTGTGAAACTAAAGCATCTCAGAGCAGGAAATCGATCCTGACTGGTCCAAAGCGCTGAGGGACAAACCTTCAGTTTGACTGTTGAAAACGGTACACGCATTTTATCGGTTTACTCTGCTCTAGTGATTTATTCCAAAAAGGATTTTAAAGGCAAATAAAAATAGAAACTAGATTGTCAGTGATCACAAGAAACGCTCCGATAGAACCAGTTATTCAGAAGAATAATGATAATTAATATCTTCAACATACTACTTCACCAACATGCTGCGCCCAAGAAAATAAAGCTTCTGCAGCACCAACTCTGGTACAGCCTATGTTTCAGAAGTTATTTAATAATGAGTAGATATTTTGCTCTACCTCATCTATTTCTCCTTAAAGGATTCGTGTTTGAGAATTGTGCTTGTTGGCTTTTTTTTGTTATTAGTGAGAAGAAGTGATAGATATATGTTAAAGGGAAACAAATACTCCAAAATAAAACAAGCACCTACCATCACCTCTAAAACTTGCCAATCAACATGTTTTATATCTTTTGTTTAATACAAACTCAACGTTATCGTCTGTGATTTCTAGATGGAGTTATTTGATATACTCCATATATCTGCTCTGACTTTTACATCAGCATAAACTTCCCTCCGTATCTGCACAGAATCTGACAGAAAAAACAAACCAGACACTAAATCTGCAGGATATAAACAAAGGACCTATGTTTTTGGAAGTGTTTTTTTTGTGTGTGCACAGCTTCCTGGTGTGTTGACATCCAGTGAGGCTGCCAGGTTTAATATCATTGAACCCATACAAACCAGAAGTGCTTAATTCAAGCAGTCACATGTTGAAGTAAGTCATGAGCAGAATCGGTTGTAGCGCAACAATGAGTTTGCTTCTAGATTCAGTGCATCATCACACAGAATACCAGGAAGTCTTATGAGGGAATATTATTCCCACTGTGTTGTTTTTACTTAATCTTTTGCTGCACGGTGGGAAGCAAACAATATTTTTCCTCATAGCAAAAAGAAAACTTAATGAGGAGAACTAGTAGAATATGTGTTAAAAGCCCAACAAGCCTTCAGCCCATCAGAGGGTCCTGGTTTAGTTGTGATAGTTAATTACCAGAGTTTCTTTTAGTATCATTGTTATACTTATTTCTAAATCTTTCAGGTAACACTAACTGTTTCTAACTGAAAAGAGGAAGCTATGTTTGTTAAAAACTTCAGAACTGGATTCAGATTTGATCAAATGCTGTCAGACTCCACCTGTAAATGCTCAGATGGTACAAACAGTGTGTTTCCAAAAAGGCTAACTATTGTCCCAAACCTGTTCCTCTGTGCACAGTTAAAACTCAAACACATAAAAAAAAACATGGTGTCCTTCCTTCCTCTGATTCTGATTGGCTGACGAACACACCAGCGCAGCACTCAAACTTCTCTCTCTTCCTGCTTTTAAAGTGCTCAGTCACTAATTCACCGACATTTAATTCACATTATTTCCATTTTAGCTGAACACAGATTCCCTCGTTCCAGAAGTCAAATCCCTTCATCATTGTTATATCAGGGGTGATATGATCAGTAGTCACACTGGGACATCATCAGTACATTATTACCACTGCAGTCTGGAGCCTTTACCTTCCTGCAGACATTCAAATCCACTAATTCACATCCTGTTTGTCCTCATTAATGTGGACAGCTCAATCACAGCTCGCTGGTTTTTAGAAAACTGTCTATGCTCATATAGTACCTGAAGTGAATTAAAGGTGCTGCGTGCCTTTCTGCAGAAAGGTTGGTCGTATTTGAACTGAACAGCAAAACAAAACTAAAAACTGGCCGAGACCTTCCAGGCTCATACAGCGTGGAAGTGGATGTCTCTTCCAAGCAGCTGAAGCAACACAAATATTATCATATAGATGAGGTGCGAGCACACAAATGCAACATTCAAAACACAATGGACACAAAGTTGCCAGAGTTAGTTGTTGAGATTGCTTTTACAAAACTGGAAGATTACAAGATTGGAACATATGATTGTGGTTCACAAAGAAGGTAACATTACCTCGCATAACATTTTTAATCATGCATCAATCCAACATACAGAAAGCCTTCACAAATGGTGCCAAGACAACCGTGACGAAGAGCGAACAATAACGCAGCTAACAGCTGCTGCTGTGACCCATGAGCAAGGCGAGATGGTTTCCTGGAGCAGAACACCAGCTACAGACACTGAAACTCCCAACTCTCCTGTTTCTGCTCGTTTTTATGTCTCACACACGATATACAGTGTGTCAGAGAAAAGCAAACAAACTGCAGCACATATGAATGATAGTGACTGATGAACGAGCTGTTTGTGAATCTGCAAATAAACAACAGAAAACAACCACGGAGATCCACAGAAATCAGAGCGAGCAGAACAACGCTCACAAATTATCACAAGCTGGCAGCTTTGCTCTGAATCACATCATGTAAACAGACTGAAAACCATAAACTCTGCAAACACAGTTTGGCTGAATAGAAAAACATTGCGCAATACAAAAAATAAAGAATATGTTGTGGAGTTCCCCACGACGGCATGGAGATCGGGCACCCCACTCCTACTGCCCTCTCCCCCGTTTCTCCTTCCACCTGTCCTGAGATCGAGTGTTACACGGTTCACTCCGAATCTCTTTGTTTTCCATTTATAAAACCAGATCTGTGTACAAACACTGCATATTTTTATTTCAGCACACACACAGCCGGCAGAGAGAAGACATTCACTCACTTTGGTAAAAAGTGTACTGGATGTGAATCTCAGACTCCACCTTTCCCTAAGTTGTATTCATCTTGTCCTCTGTTCGCGGTGGTAAACAGCATGAAGGAGGATCCGGCAGATTTCAGTTGTTTCCTCCGATTCTGTATGCAGAGCAGTTTAGATGTAAAAGTCAAAGCGGATATACGGACCGTAGCATGTTAACGACCCCGTTCAAGGCTGCTGAGCTCTTTTGTTACTGATCAGTGGATTTACAGTTTCCTCTTTGTCAGGATTCCCCTCGTTCAGGCTCCACACTCGGCAGCTTCATCCTGATTGGTTTGTAATCGCCTGGTTGCTGTGAAATACGTTGTTATATATCTTGTTTGACTGGATTTAAGACGGCCACCTCTGTTGTCTAATATCAGGAAAAAGATAAGAAATCTAAAGTCTGGCCAGCAGGCACAGTGCTGGTGGATGCTGTTTTTGAAAAATAGTATTAATAAAGTAAACACATCTTTTGCATTGAGTCGATATCGATTGTTTCAATATTCTATAACCACGAGTCTTTCTAACTGCTAACATTAACCATGAAAATAGCTTTAGTTGTTGGAACCAGAAATCGAAAGGAAACAAATGAAATATTCTGTAAGTGAACATGTTGCAGACATTAAACATGATGTTGCAATATATTTACAATATTCAAATTAATTAGAGATGCATTTAATTTCTAGGTGAACTGCGTCGACTGGCTGATCAGTGAAACAGGGTATTACTGAGCTCCGTGTGTGTGCACAGGTCCACACGCACACACACACACACACACACACACACACACACACACACACACACACACACACACACGCACACACACACACACACACACACACACACACACACACACACACACACACACACACACACACACACACACACACACACACACACACACACACCGGGGGGAGGAAAAAGCTTGAAGGACGATCTCTCCAACATGAAACTCCACAGAGATTCAGCTGCAGCGTGTTTGTGGGATTGTTGGATAGTTAGGTCTTCACATTGCTGACAGCTCCTGCTCAGCCTACCCATAATCCCCTGCAGCACTGTGGCCAGCGTTGGTCTGTTGACCCCTGAATGTGCGCTCCGGGGTGTGTATGCATGTGAATGTGTGTATATTATTATTCAGTCTGTAGGTGCAGGATGCTGCACAGATGGACTAAAGTAAACTGGTCAGAGTTAAACTTGAATACATTTATTAAAACTAATCTGATTGGTCCATTCAGCTGCAAGGCAGACGGGAAAGATATGCAAGTTGTTTAAAACTATACTTGTGTTTTGTCATTGTATCTATTTCAGTGTAATTTCCTGTTTTTGTTTTCTGTAAACATTTAAAAAAATCAAATTTAAAAAGGTACAAACCGCAATTAAATAAAAACTGCATAAAAATGTAAAAGAATATACTATAAAGCAGATGTGTAAGAATGATTTATAACAATTATGACTTTCATTCACACAAAATAATTAAAAATATCAAACAAAATGAAATGGGAATGTATTCTAAAAATGGAATATGTGATAAAGACATTTTCAGTAAAGGAAAACAAAACAGAAAGGGGGATGAAAAAATGGAGGAAGGCAGTAGAAATAGACAAGTGGGTGAAAGGGAAGTCGGAGAAAAGAGAGAAGGAAAGTACAGACGTACGAAAAAGGACACGAGACGAAAAGGAAAGGAAACAAGGAGGGAGGGGATCTCTTCATCGTTCCCGAGGGCAACACCCCTCCTCCGTCTTCACGCTCCACTGATTCTGATTGACAGCGACCAACCCCCAACACACACACACACACACACACACACACACACACACACACACACACACACACACACACACACACACACACACACACACACACACACACACACACACACACACACACACACACACACACACACACACAGACTAAACATGTACACTAAATATAAACCAAAAGCCTCTGGGTGTTTGTTGAAGGAGTGTGTTTACTATTTGTGTGTATGTGTGTGTGTCTGTTTGTTTATTTGTGTGTATGTGTGTGTGTGTCTGTTTGTTTATTTGTGTGTATGTGTGTGTTGCATTGAGGACGTTTCTCTAAATCTTGCGGCGTATTTCTTTCCTGGGAACATCAGCTCTTCACAGTTAACAGCATGTTCCTGCTTACAGTCGAGTTTACTGTGTTTGCCGTGAACATAATAGGATTCACTGCAAATCTACCAACAGAGTCCTGAAAAATAAAACGTGTTCCCGGCCCGAACCATCCACATCCGCACTCGTGTCTCCGTCTCTTCTGACAGCAGATACTCAACAAGCACATTAAGCTGGTGTATTGGGTGGAGGTTGCTTGGAGTGTGGAGGCAAAGGCACTGCATGAGGGAAAAGCGACGGGTCAATGCCGGTTTTCTGCAAGTAAAAGCAGTCAGATGTTCGTTATTGCAGTCTGAGGCTGTTTTCTTTTGGCCCACTCACAAAAACCTTACGTCAAGTTTGAGCTGACGCAGTCACAGTGGCTGTGATAGTTATGGAGGCCTTCAGGGCTCTTAGCTCAGTCAGACCTGAACACACAATGATGACATCATCACCAGAAAACACACGTTTAGATTCACTGTGACTTACACCTCCACAGTCATCCCAGGACCTCCCAGAATCAGCATGATTTTAAGTCCAGTGATGGTTGTCGGGACATCAGAGATCCACCGCACGCAGGAAGTGCTTTCAGCTAATTCGGCAGACTTTAAAATGACATTTAAGTTTACAACCTCTGACGGTCTAAATGTGTCCACTATATACTGCCCACAAAATGTCTGAAAATGTCCTGATTTATTTTTGTTAACAATCCCACAATGCACTGCACCACATTTGACCAATTCTACTGCTGATTACTGAATGCTACTGAGTCTTTTAATAGAGAAATAGTGTGTAAGGCTGCTGTGTGAAGACGGTCAGCACCTGGCAGCGTCCTCCGTCCCTCACCTCCGTCTGTCAGGAGTTTTAACCTTCTGTGCGCTTTTGAATGTGTTTTTTCTTGTTGACGGAACCGAATCCAAAAATCCTGCTTTCATTTTGTCTCTGTGACGTTGTGCCAAAGGCCTGCGCTTCCATTGGTCCCTTTGAATGTCAACCAAAGAGCTTCTGTGGTAAAAGATGGCGGCGCTTTGAACGTGAGAGAACATCGTACAGCTGAAGGTCTGATTGTGGTCCATTAATGTGTTCGATTCCTCGTTAGCGACTCTGTGTTACCCCGTGACTTGTCTGTTTTTTTTTTCCCCTTCAGACGGTGACCTCCGTCTACACCCCAGGTCAACACGTTGTTGACCTTTGACCTCAAATTGCACCCCTTTAAATTTCTTTTTACACACACACACACGTACACGTTTGTTTCGAGGGTCACCGTGGTGACCTGCAGCCGCCAGCCGCTCCCTGTTTGTTTCCTGCTTTAATACACAACACCCACACATGCAGGGCCATTGTGTGTGTGTGTGTGTGTGTGTGTGTGTGTGTGTGTGTGTGTGTGTGTGTGTGTGTGTGTGTGTGTGTGTGTGTGTGTGTGTGTGTGTGTGTGTGTGTGTGTGTGTGTGAGGAGGAGGAGGGTCTGAAGGCGATGACTGATGATGGTGAAGAAAGAGGCTCCCTCTGTCTGTTAACACCCATAAACTACCAATCTGTCAGGCTTACACCATGTGTGTGTGTGTGTGTGTGTGTGTGTGTGTGTGTGTGTGTGTGTGTGTGTGTGTGTGTGTGTGTGTGTGTGTGTGTGTGTGTGTGTGTGTGTGTGTGTGTGTGTGTGTGTGTGTGTGTGTGTGTGTGTGTGTGTGTGTGTGTGTGAGACATCCGTGACCAATCAAGACAGAAGCCACAGGCTTTCCAACTGCCGTCCCCAGAGAGAGAGCTGGGACCGGCCAGTATGTCACACACACACACACACACACACACACACACACACACACACACACACACACACACACACACACACACACACACACACACACACACACACACACACACACACACACACACACACACCCTCACTGTGGCTGCTGTATGCGGTGAAGGCGTTGCGGTGTCGTTCGCAGCAGCAGATGTGTCTGAGCGTTGATGAGTCCTCGGCGTCTGTCTGAGGCAACAAAAGCTCGAGTTTACAGTCAAACAACCAATCTGATAAATAAAGAACAAACATCCAAGAACACATTAACTGATTGTGCTCAATCACACAGTCACTTACAAAATACATAAAGAAGCACGATGACAAAATGTAATTAACACTCATTGAGAGCTGAAGAAATACCAGACAGTCAGAAAATGGTTCATTCATTGAAATGTTAACGACCCACTGACAGAAGTACGACAGCAGCTGCAGCTGCTACTGAAGGCTCGTATTAGACGTACTGGAATAAAAAGTAGGAAGAAGATTCAATTCAATTGTATTAATACAGCTCCAAATCACAACAAATGTTATTTCATAAAGAACCCAACAACTCAAAAAGGTTTGGAGGCAGGCAATCAACCAATAAACATATTATTAACCTATATTTCTGTCATTCTGTCCCCATCTTTGATGAAGGCAGCAAGGTAGAAATGTAGGGAGAGGATGCTAGCAACCTCTCATCAATTATGATTTTCTATATATGCAGATGTGGGCAGTGATTCCCATCCAGATGTTCTCCACATGTAAACAAATGTTTGGACAGAACTAGTTGTTTGGCCGCAACCCGGGAGGTGGAGCAGGTCGTCCACTACTCACAGGTTTGTTTTGCAGCTCCTCCAGTCAACACGTTGGAGTTTACTTGGGCTGAACCCCAAATTGTTCCCGAGCACCTTGCATGGTAGCTAGCGGCCATCGCTGTTGTTGGCATGTGGTTGTGAGTGCATGTCAACGAAAGCTCTTTGCAAAGTCAATGCGTTCTCATTCCCAGTGCGTCTAATAGGCTGCTGGTGTTTTATCAAAACCGTTTTTGTTTCATAGGAACGCCCAAGCAGCCTCGGGCCACACGTTTAGGCTCCAAAAACAACACGGTAATAGTTAGGATATCGGATATAGTAGGTCAAGCTTGAAAAACAATACATTTCCCCCAATGCAACACAATTTTCACTACGTGGTCGAACACATTTTTACAGGCTGTGAATAGTGTGCTACGTAACTAGTAAACAGATGTGTGGAATAGGTGGTCACTATAATCCACTTCCATTGTTTCATCTTCTCTTCTTTCAAAAAAAAAGAAGAAAGACTGAAATTAATGTGAAAAAAAAGTTAAATAAATCAAACAACAGACTTTAAGGATATTACTAAAATTGTATAATTAGGAAAGTGGCCAGAACAACCTTTACAAATGAAAGATGATACAGTATATTTAGTACTGAACATATTCTTCTCTACTGTGGATGGAAACTGGAAAAAAACAACTCGGTTTTTCATGCAAGTAGGTTGTAGTTAGATTGTGACGGTGCTCTGTGGCATGTCATTATTGTAACCATGACAACAAGGGTTACCCTGATCTTTCCCAGCTGAGGTTTAAGGATGCCTGAACCACAGCCACACTGGAGCAAAAAAAAAACAACAGAAAAAGAAAGAAACAGTAGCTGTGCTAATTCAGGAGATGCTCCTACGTGTCAGAGGCAGCAGTCACAACAAGACTCCACAAATGTAGCGCTGATACATCACGACCCGAGCTGCTGAGGCAGCGACTGTACAGGACCTGAGAAGATGCCCCGAGGTATCTGGCACAAAGTTAATCCTTTAAGTCCTGTAAGATGGAATTGGAGCCAACGCAGTTCAGACGTGTTCCCAAACATCCCGCAGCACCTTGTCACCAGTTGGGTTGGTTCCTCCTCTGACCGCTGTGGGTTCACACTCACCACTGCTGACCGGGCAAACCCAGTGTGACGGCAGAGCGGGACATAGCCACGCTTTGGCCTGTCTCGGCGTGACAGTTACACGTTTTGAAAGCATGAAACTTACACGCATGTAAATGTCATGTGACCAGGGTCCCGCAACAGAGGCAATGTAGCAAATTTTTTGCAATGTTAGTCGGCAAGACGTGTGCCTTTATTACAATATACTGTAATAGGCCACCATGTCATTTTAGGTTTGTGGTATCAGAGTAGA
The DNA here is from genome assembly GCF_029030835.1 of Brachyistius frenatus. NCBI lineage: Eukaryota > Metazoa > Chordata > Actinopteri > Embiotocidae > Brachyistius > Brachyistius frenatus. Next base: position 175,468 of record NW_027210875.1, read on the forward strand.
TTTGGTGGGAAGTATTGTGTTTTTGTAAGCAGTTATGAAATATCTAGAATGTGATTTTGCAGCGTGGCTTCGACGAGTTAGCAGAATATGATATTGTAAACATGTGGGCAGCATTAGAAAACAGTGTGCTGCATAGCAGGTTTGAGCCCCCTGATTTTTAAGCTTTTTAAATAACAAAGCACACAAGTACGCACGCACACTCACACCCAAACAGTCTGACAGTATTTGTCAAGGTTTGACAGCAAATGCGATAAGATGTCAGTTGATCTGTCTGCACAACCCCCAACCTGTCACACACACACACACACACACACACACACACACACACACACACACACACACACACACACACACACACACACACACACACACACACACACACACACACACACACACACACACACACACACACACACACACACACACACACACACACACAGTATCAAAGGGGTCTCAGCATTTATACTTTCAGATCGGGAGCATGACAGGAGAGCTTTCCCCTGAGACACAAAGGCACTGGGACGTGGTGGAGGAAGCAAAGAAAGGAAGCGAGGAGGAGGAGGAGAATCAAAGGATGGGAGCAGGAGGAAGCAGCGGTACCTCAGTGTTGAAAATGTGTGGTCCTTCAATCTACTTCAATCTACAGTTAGAAATTCTAACTTTTCCACAAGCTGCTAATCGCTGTCAAGCCGACATTGATTAAAAGGAACGCCCTCAGATGTTTTAACATTAAAAGCCTGTTTATAAATAAAATGTACATTAATTAAGTTTCATTTTGTTTTCATATTTGAATCCCTATGTCCCAGTTTATTGTCTGTAATCTAGTAGTTTATTCTTTTGATCATTTTATTTCACACTACAACACTATTTATGAGTCTGTTTGGTTGATCCACGTCTGACGAAGACCCAGAGAGAGCATGACACGGTTTCTCTTTATCCAATATGGAGTAGATGAATCATAGACTGTTTCTCAGAAGTCTTTGGAAGGCAGAAATCACAAGTACGGTTTGGTTTATTCGGACTACATTTAATGTGAACATTCTGCACAGGGAGAGCAGAGTTTAATTTAAATTACCCCCCCCCCCACACACACACACACACACACAATTTATTTTTTTCCCTTTCATGTTTGAGCTTCAGCGTGCAGAATTATTGTATGTGCAGAGTTTGTGTTCACATTCAATTTTCTCTGTACTCATCGAAAATCTAATTTAATAGATGAATATTCAGACAAATTGTGAGTCAAAGTACAGTATTTTTATCCACTTTTAAACATAACTAAAGGGGATCTTTAGGGCTCATTAAAATGTGTCCATCAGAGAGCAACTGGAATCCTTTAGTGAATAGTAATTGTATTAAACTTAGAGAGGTGAATCTAAGCAGCAGAGGTGAGAATCACGCTGCTGTTACACTGATGGGATTAGTGCTGTGGAAACGTACATTGTATTAAATTTAACAAGACAGCTTTAAACATTGAAGACAGAGAGAGAGTTTACATCAACAGCAAATTAAACCCTTTCTGGGGACCTTGGACCTTTTTGTTGCTTGATTTTATATTCCTCCATTTAATGCTTCATAACTTCCAATGTAAACATCACAGAACCATGGTTAATGACTTAAATTGATCCATCATCCATCTCTCCGTTCTCTGCTGCTGGGTGTGGTTGTGGTGGCAGCAGGCAGAGCAAAGCAGACATCTCATCCCTCTCCCTCAGCAACATTTACCTCCTGGTGGATCCTGAGGCTCTCCCAGTCTCAGAGATATTTAATCCCTCCAGCGTGTTCTGGGTTGAACCCGGGTTCTCCTCCCTCTCAGACGTGCATGAACATCGTCCAATGGGAGGCATCCCAGTCAGGTGCCCGAACCACCGCAAAATGGCTCATTTTAACATGAAGCTCTACCCTGAGCTCTGTCTTGATCAGAGGTTGAGCCCAGCCACACTGCAGAGGAAACTCATTTCAGCTGCTTCTATTTGTGGTCTCATTCTTATGATCTCTACCCAAAGATCAAGGTGATCGACTAGTATGTTGAAAGCTTCGCCTTCCAGTTCAGCTCTCTCTTCACCAAAAGCAGTCCAGCACAACGCCTGCTTTACTGCTGATCCTGCATTGATCCAGCTGTCAATCTCCCGCTCCATCCTGCCCTCATTTATGAACAAGACCCCGACATACTTAAACTCCAACACAAAGTGAGCAATGCACCCGAACTCAAGACACATACCATCAAAGTTTTTTTTTTTTACCATATACAGTATCAGCCTACTTAATTGATCTCCATCAAAATCACGGACACTGAACACACTCTTAGTTCAGGTAGATAAGTAAAAGGTTTTGATGCACACATGTTGGAAGAAACTTTGCTGATCAACAAATGTATGAACTTCTAATTTGACTTATTTGTAGTTTGACGTTGCCAACACATTTTAAACACATTTTTATGATACAGACCAGAGTTTTGCTTAATGAGAAATTTGCTCCACTACATGTGAAACAAATTATAGATGCCGGCGTCCACCTACTCAATGGCACTGCAGAAAGAAGTTAAAACAGGGTAGGATAAAAACAGCAAGGCTTATTTCTATTATGAATAAATATAATGTAAAGGATTAAAGTCCTGGTACTCTGTACAGAAGAGGGAAGGTTGAAAATATACAGGGTGCAATTCACATTCTGGGTATTTAAATGTAAAAAAAGGAGCCTGAACCGAAAAATACACTCACTTCATTCTTCAGGCTCAGTCGAGCCTTCACCCCCGCCTCCGTTCTAACGCAAAGAGAAGAAAACACCTTCAGTAACGGGGGTGGCAGTGATCTCCCACACAAAGAGCAGCGATATGATTTACCGACTGATTCTCAGTAGTCGGTCAGATATGAAAGCATGCCCACAGTCTGCCGAGTTTAAATTCAACACAGCTGTCAGTGAAGGACACAAACCTGCAGAGTTTATTTCTAAAGCGGAGCTCTCTGATGACCTCGGGCCTCACCCCATTTAACACACACACACACACACACACACACACACACACACACACACACACACACACACACACACACACACACACACACACACACACACACACACACACACACACACACACACAGCACAAGAAGCACATATTGGTAGGAACACTAAGTCATGCACACGGGCTGAGGACTAAAACACTCGCACATTTATCCAACACACACATTTTAGTTCAATCCTGAACTTCAGCTTGTCAGGCTATTAATCTTGAGTGAATGACAATAGTTAACTGTGTGTATATGTGTTGTTGGTTATTTAAAGTGATGAACCATGCTATCTCACAGTATGTAAAACAAAATCCAAGCCTGAATCCAGACATCAGAATTGTTGCCCGTCTTAATATTCTGTCAGCAAAATATGCATAAAATATGTCATCTGGCAGACTTAAAGTAAACTGAAAACTGTTCTCCATTTGTAGTACAAGCATGAGTTTGGTCTCTTTTGAAAGGAAACAACTTTTATCTCCAACAGTCAGAGTCACTATAGGTGTTACTGGCACTAGATAATATAAGTTTGAACACACTAAAGTACAATTATTTAGTTTGATTTTTTTTTTTTAATTCAATGTATTCAATTATTCTCACCTGAATTTATTTGTATTTTTTTTGTTGTAAATTTAGAAAAAAATTTGCGATTCAAACGCATTTCTGCAGAACGTACGGGAAGAGAGTGGCGGATTACTACCAAAGAGTGAGGAAGCCGGAAGAACTGCCCCCAAAAGCCGCATATCCCCGTGTTCAGAATCTCATTGGCTATACAAAGTGTTAATCATGTCCGACATAGCTTGTAATTGGCTGCAGTTTTAAACAACAGAACAGAGGTGGGAACTTTTGCTCCACACATGCTCCGGTTGGCTTCTACAGGCTGCATACAGGAATTAGAAGGTCCTATTGGCTCAGTGAGGTGTCAATCAAACTGTGTCAGCCACGTTAGGTAGAGTGTGGCGCAGACGGCAGAGTAGGCTTTGTGCCAGGATATCTCGTGTTTACTGGACAATCTGTGGAGATTTATGGATGCAGGTGCTTAATTGCAAAGGACATGACAGCGGATAGTGTGTATTATGGATTAGAAATGCTTTTTGGACCTTTGCTGACTTAACCAGAGGGTTTCTGTATGACTTTTCCAGGTCAGTGTGGGACTCTGAGGCCTTATTGGTGACTTACATCAATACTGTAATTGGTTGTTTTTTCAGTGGCGGTCTGAAAAAGCTGTTTACTGAACCTGCTGTGGTTATTGGATCTTAAAATGCTACTGATCAAATCACAAGAGTCTTAGCTTTCCACAGACATCTGGCATGCGTATATATGTTAACTTTTAACTTTGTTGACAGAAGGTGAGTTAAAGCTCTGATGGCCCACGGGCGGTTGACTACTTAGCTACTGTCAAAAAATTATAGATATTTACATAATTATAGTTTTATCAGCATGTTACTTCTCTGCTTAATGTATCGTATAGTGTAGAAATGCCACGCTTCACTGCCTAGTTGTTGCAAAACAGCATACACAGGCAACGAGACCAAAAAAAAAAATTACGTAAACCAACAAGCAACTCTCTAGCATTATCAACTTTGCGATTCCCCAGCACTTAAACACACATGCTTCGACAACGTTTTTTCTAATTACATATAAAGGCATATAAAACTTCACTTCCAAAATGTAAAAAAATCAGGGCATTCACGGTGCACTAAAATAAACTTAATATCACATGTATAGCAAACTGAAAGTGATCAAGGTGAAAGAAGTGCATGCCTTCCCAAAAAAGTTGAAAATGATCAGAGGAAATAAAACATAAACCAGTAAAAACAGAAAACATTCCGTATTACAGCAAATGTGTGATTTCTATATTATGTTAAGTTTTTAAAAACATCAGAAAAAGGAGGAAAACATAACATCTTAAGTTTAAACGTGAACGCCTCAAAAATAAAGGCAGTGTACGGTTTTATGGGAATTCATATGTTTTATCTATAATCAAACACAAAAACATACAGACTACTTCACAAACACTTTTCCTTGCAAATGTAATGCCGATCACCAGGTGACAGGAAACGTCTGTACCAAACAAAGTACTGCCACACAAAATGTAAACGTTCTGCTGAGGCACTCATAAGAATGTGTTCCAGTCTGCAGACGATGGTTCAACATCAACTTCTTTCTTTTAACCATAAACAACAGACCCAGGACATGAAGCACAGCTTTCAAACAGCCAGCCTCACCTTGGTCCGAATGCCACACTTGGATGGAATATCGACTTGTAACATGAGTTGGGTTGTAGATGTTTGTTGCATTACATATTTGGCAAAACAAATTAGCAGAGTATAAAAGTATTTGGAGTCATCCGACATTATCTATGCTGCTGGAACGTTGCATGTAATAATGACTGATGACTTCTGTTAGTGTGCTGAGTGTGAAGTGCTCTACTGGTTTTTATGTTGAGTGTAAAATCACTCAACATCCTTCAAGGTGTGAGCGTCACTCCACTCCCACTGCAGCCAGAGGTGCATCTGTGCCATGATGACTGCTGTCCTCGGAAATCTTTTTACCACAAGGGAGAAATGAATTTACATAAATCATTTATGCAGGAGGATCCAGACAGCAAGTACTCATTTACATTTTACTGTGTGTGTGTGTGTGTGTGTGTGTGTGTGTGTGTGTGTGTGTGTGTGTGTGTGTGTGTGTGTGTGTGTGTGTGTGTGTCTGTGTCTGCGTGTGCGTGTGCGTGTGCGTGTGTGTGTGTCTGCGTGTGTGTGTGTGTGTGTGTGTGTGTGTGTGTGTGTGTGTGTGTGTGTGCAAGTAAGGTCAAATCTCAACATTTTACATGTATTTACATTAAATCCAAACAGGTCAATGCATGCAACAGTGAACAGCATGAAATCAATATGCAAACAAACACTTCCAGCACATACACATACTGTATGTAAATTCAAACTCACATAAGCGGCACACACACAGCGGCTGGTTAGAAGGAATGGGTTAGAATTCCAATCAATATTATTGATCCTAGCTGGCCTTGCAATGCTGAAGGCCGACACTGTGAGGTAATCAGGGTTGAAACTACACAATGGGTGAGAGGGGAACAGAGGAAAAGAGGAAAGAGTAGGAACGATAGAGAGGGAGACAGAAGGGAGGAACAGATTAGGGAAGAAGGAAGAAAGGAAGGCTGGAAGGGAAAGGAGGGAGGACAGGAAGGATGGGAAGGGAAGGAGGGAGGACAGGAAGGATGGGAAGGGAAGGAGGGAGGACAGAAAAGATGGGAAGGGAAGGAGGAAGGACAGGAAGGATGGGAAGGAAAGGAGGGAGGACAGGAAGGATGGGAAGGGAAGGAGGGAGGACAGGAAGGATGGGAAGGGAAGGAGGGAGGACAGGAAGAATGGGAGGGATGAGAGAACGCTAATATGAGACAGAAAATATGAGGACTTCTACAATACAACGATGAATATAACAGTTGACGATTAGTATTATTAATATTATTAGTTATTAAGATATCTCACCAAAATGTTGGTCCACTCAACTTACTGGCTGCTGTTATCATTCTCGAGTCCTGCTGCAAGGAAATGATGACAAAAGATAATCAATAAAAAAGCTAATAGCAAAATGTTACATATGTAAATAATTCAGTAATCAGAATGAAAATATTCAAAGATTTAAAACTGACTTCAAATATTTAATTTACACTACTTTCATGGTCAAAAACATTTACAAGTATCCAGACATATAAACACTGCGATGCCTCATGAGCTCCTCTCATTCTTCTACTGACAGAAACTGGTGTCATGCTCACTGGAGTGTTTTAGTCTTTGAGCGTCAGGCCTTTATTTGCTCCATCTTCCATCATGTTGGAGTTTTGTGCCCATAAGTGGTATTATTTTTAAAGAATACTTTTGGCAGATGTTTTTGTTATTCAGCAGTCAGTGTAGAGATATAAAGGAAACATGAGAAGAAGGAAGGGAATGACATGCAGCACAGATCCCCGGGTGGGTGTTGAACTGGCTGTGTGGGCTGCACCAAAACCATCAGGCTTCAGGGTTCGAGGCCTATTAGCTGTTCAGGCCTCAGGACTAAACATTGTTTCAGCCTTGGGGTGTGCCATTGTTCTGGCTTTGGGCCTTTTACTTTGCAGAAGAGACAAGTATATTTATACAGCACCTTTCCCCAGCAGAGCAGTCCAAAGCTCTTTACAGAACATAATTAAGGAAGAAGGTCAGGATATAGAGTGGTCCTTGCTCTGAGACCTCAAGGCCCTCTACCTTATTAGGTGTAGTCCTTTTTGTTGGTATTTTGATTGAAGTACATTTAGAATTTAGTTCTTTAAGTTTGGACTCTAAATATCATAGTTGTCCTATCTTTAGCTTTGTACTTCTGGCCATGTAGTAGTTCTATCTTTACTTTATGGATTTATTCACATTATAAATATAGTATTTTGTAGTTTTTCTAGCCTCTACTTGTACCTTTATCTTTCCATGCTGCTCTAGGGAAGACATTTCCCCTTGTGGGATCAATAAAGTATATATACATGTATCTCTATCTACCTACCTACCTACCTACCTACCTACCCACCCTCCCTCCCTCCCTCCCTCTGGTACTTCAAGCAGATCTCCTTCGTTGCCCTTTAGCTGTCTTGGTCTCAGCCGTTTATGCGTTCTTCCTTCCAGCCTTTGTTAGCTTCCTTCCCAGATGCAGGTGTCCTACATCAGTATTGAGACCTCTGGATGTAGCCTGGCTCGTAGCTGGTAACTAACTTCACTGGTCTGAACTTACTCTGCTGTGATAAGGAGCAGTTGAGAGAAAGACATTTGTAATCTTTGCATGAACGCGGCCTTTATTTATTCTCTTCCTTAGCAAGTCACACAGCGGACAGCACTTTGGCAACACAGGCTCTTTTTGGCTGCTGAACAGTTGTACATATTTACCTTCCTCAGTCAACACAACTGCAGTAACCGTGGTTACAACATGAATACACTGCTTCACTCACGTGTCTCTCAACTTCACTTCCTGACACAAAGGTTGATGTCATATGCACAAGTTGACCCACACAGCCAGCTCTCTTAGAGGGAAGGCTTGGCCTTAGAGGGAAGGCTTGGTCTTAGAGGGAAGGCTTGGTCTTAGAGGGAAGGCTTGGTCTTAGAGGGAAGGCTTGGCCTTAGAGGGAAGGCTTGGTCTTAGAGTGAAGGCTTTGTCTTAGAGGGAAGGCTTGGTCTTAGAGTGAAGGCTTTGTCTTAGAGGGAAGGCTTGGTCTTAGAGGGAAGGCTTTGTCTTAGAGGGAAGGCTTTGTCTTAGAGGGAAGGGTTGGTCTTAGAGGGAAGGCTTTGTCTTAGAGGGAAGGCTTTGTCTTAGAGGGAAGGGTTGGTCTTAGAGGGAAGGCTTTGTCTTAGAGGGAAGGGTTGGTCTTAGAGGGAAGGCTTTGTCTTAGAGGGAAGGCTTTGTCTTAGAGGGAAGGGTTGGTCTTAGAGGGAAGGCTTTGTCTTAGAGGGAAGGCTTTGTCTTAGAGGGAAGGGTTGGTCTTAGAGGGAAGGCTTTGTCTTAGAGGGAAGAGTTGGTCTTAGAGGGAAGGCTTTGTCTTAGAGGGAAGGCGTTGTCTTAGAGGGAAGGGTTGGTCTTAGAGGGAAGGCTTTGTCTTAGAGGGAAGGCGTTGTCTTAGAGGGAAGGCTTGGCCTTAGAGGGAAGGCGTTGTCGCAGAGGGAAGGCTTGGTCTTAGAGTGAAGGCTTGGTCTTAGAGTGAAGGCTTTGTCTTAGAGGGAAGGCTTTGTCTTAAAGGGAAGGCTTGGCCTTAGAGTGAAGGCTTGGTCTTAGAGGGAAGGCTTTGTCTTAGAGGGAAGGCTTGGCCTTAGAGGGAAGGCTTGGCCTTAGAGGGAAGGCTTTGTCTTAGAGGGAAGGCTTGGCCTTAGAGGGAAGGCTTGGTCTTAGAGGGAAGGATTGGTCTTAGAGGGAAGGCTTGTCCTCAGAGGGAAGGCTTGACCTTAGAGGGAAGGTTTGGTCTTAGAGGGAAGGCTTGTCCTCAGAGGGAAGGCTTGACCTTAGAGGGAAGGTTTGGTCTTAGAGGGAAGGCTTGTCCTCAGAGGGAAGGCTTGACCTTAGAGGGAAGGTTTGGTCTTAGAGGGAAGGTTTGGCCTGGAACACCTTGTAGTTTTTTTAGGCCCAGACTAATTTGTTGTTCACAACCCTCTAACTGTTTTAGATCAGGTTGTCATTTATATCTTTCTAATTTTAGCTGTGGTTTTATTAATTGAAGTAATTTTAGTTGTTTGTAATTGTTTTAGATCTAGAGAAGGATGTCCTACTACTTTTAGTGTTTTGTTATACTCACTTGAACCCTTTGAGATTTATACATATGAATTTTTAAGGTCTTCTTACCATTTTCTTCTCGCCTTTGATTTAACCACAGGCTTTAGTTGTTCTACCTCAAGGCTTTTAATGGGTCTATCTGTAGCCTTTCATTTCTCAAGCTCGAGGACAGTTTGAACTCTATGTTGTAGTCAGTTTATCTCTAGATCTTGCACTCATTCGAGTTCTCATCCA
>NW_027210875.1:190000-217500 GCF_029030835.1 Brachyistius frenatus
TTAAAATGAATTTAAATTATTTTAAAAATCTCACATTTTGGAGGCTAAAATATCTACTTTTATACTTGTACTTCTCCTTTCTGTTGACCAGTTTAATTTAAATGATAAGAGAACATTGTATTTTATGAATCTTATTTTGTAAAGTAGTAACTGGAGCCGAACAATAATTGTATAAAAATACATACAATACAAAAATAATGTATATATATATATATGTATATATATATATATATACATTATATATTTAAATATGTATATAAATATGTATATATATATATATATGTTGGAGGAGATTGTTGTGAGTTGATCTGCACAAATAAAAACTTGGAAATGGACATATTCCTTTAACATCTGCTTCTGCACCGCTGAGTGGTTAGTGTGTGTGTGTGTGTGTGTGTGTGTGTGTGTGTGTGTGTGTGTGTGTGTGTGTGTGTGTGTGTGTGTGTGTGTGTGTGTGTGTGTGTGTGTGTGTGTGTGTGTGTGTGTGTGTGTGTGTGTGTGTGTGTGTGTGTGTGTGTGTATGTGTATGATGGGTTCAGCTGTGAGTTGGTAAAAGGGATTATGGGATTTTTGGTTCATGGAGACACAGAGGGTGGACAGCAGGTGAGACTTGTTAATAAAGGCCTATTATTAATGCTGAACACACACACACACACACACACACACACACACACACACACACACACACACACACACACACACACACACACACACACACACACACACACACACACACACACACACACACACACACACACACAGTGGTGTGTGTGTGTGTGTGTGTGTGTGTGTGTGTGTGTGTGTGTGTGTGTGTGTGTGTGTGTGTGTGTGTGTGTGTGTGTGTGTGTGTGTGTGTGTGTGTGTGTGTGTGTGTGTACTTGAACAACATGATGTAGAAGCATACGTTTGTCTGAGTGACGATGTGGGGACTTTCTGATTTGAGGCCTCATAAGATCATCTGCAGAAGTGAAGACTGACCGTGTGTCCGGTTTCAGTTCGGTCACTTTGAGGAAAGATTCAGTTTGTATGACGCATGCTGACGGAAATAAAATGTTGGATTCAGCTGCTCCTCGACTCGACCAACAGGAGACATCCGTTTTTAAGGGGAAAACTTCCACCAAACTTTTCTCTACCGTTTTCACTTGTCTCTGTTTCCTGCTCACCTTAGCACTTCTTTCTCTCTTCATTCTTTCAGGTTCTCTCAACTTTTTGTTTTAGCTTGTCAAGCGTAAAATTTCAGCTCGCAGCAATCACACACATTTACTGAAGAAAATACTGCATACTTCCTACTTTCTTCTTCATCCTCTTCTTCTTTGTCATTTTTCTTTGTTCTCTTTTTCCTCTTTCCATCTTCATCCTGTTTTCCACTCACATTAGTCCTGGTGCTTTCAGCTACAGCAGCTTTCACATTTTTTGGAATCAGTTTTGAAGACTAAAGACTGTTTTTAAACACCAAAACGTAACTAATCAAAGTCGTGATTGAATTTCAAATGTTGTCAGATGGATTTTTTTTTACGAACAAGTCAGTAGTTTATTTCCTGATATCTCAGTGACAGAGACCTTTTGTTTCTTCCATCCTGCTTCCTTCCTTCAGTCAGGACGACTCTGCTGGCAGGCAGCAGCTGGAAGAGGGTTTAAACACACACCGTTTCTGGATCGGGTCCAGAGTCGTAATGCAGCCTTCTTTTCAGACACTAACCCGTGGTGTCGGCCACTGCGAGTGTGTGTGTGTGTGTGTGTGTGTGTGTGTGTGTGTGTGTGTGTGTGTGTGTGTGTGTGTGTGTGTGTGTGTGTGTGTGTGTGTGTGTGTGTGTGTGTGTGTGTTCACATGGTCTTGGCTGTTGTCCACATCGCTGTCACCGACTCTCATCTTATCATTTAAAGTCCAGGACAGCTGTATATCCTGTCCCTCTGTGACCAAACAGTGTCTTCTGTCGAGGTGTCCACCTGCTGCTCCATTCACTGAGACCGGATCTCAATGCTTTTAAAGTTGGTCTGATGAGGTCCCGTCGGTTTCACACGGACGCTCGTATCGCAGCTCTTTGTCACCGCTGCTGCGTGTTAATTGGTGAATTGGTGAAGTATCATGTTGCTGCCAGCGTTAGTTTTCCTTTTACGTCTCTGCAGGTCACCACATTTTAGGCTCTTATCCCGGGATCCTACTTTTTAATTTTTATATTACTTATGAATTACAACACAAAAGTGTGTGTGTTTAAATTATTATTGGTGGACGGGCAAAGAAAACTAAAGTAAGATAACACGATGGATGGGATCAAGTTTGTGAGAGATGACCAAACTGAGAGTTTTTGATGTTCGATGATACATCTTCCAGAGAAAAGTAATCTATTGGAAGGTTTTTCCAGTGCGTAATGTGTGTGTGATCTTTCTTGTTTTCACAAGGATAGTTTTCTTGGCGATGGTTACGGCCACACAGTGTTTAGTCTGGTGTTTGTTTTGTTCAGTTATTGATTGTTGATTGTTGATAGGTTACCTAGTAACCAGAGTGAGGGAGATGATGGGATGACGGACACTGACTCTGTGGTCGTCCCTGGATTCTGCTGTAAAGGTCCCACAAGAAGCATTTTGTTGACTTGATGATTTGGTCATTTCCTTACCTTTTGTGCTTCTATAATAAGAAAGCTGGCTATGTTGTTGTATAATTGATTTTTGTTCTGTTTTAATTATGTTTATTATTGTTATTCCCGACGTAGTGATGTGATAATAACGACGTCTGAACATGGTATTTTATTTTGAAAATTAAGGAACGTGGCTTCTATGAAAACTAGACTGAACAAGTGTCTCCTTCAGGTTCAGAGCATCTTAAGAAGCTTCACAATCTGCAGAAAGAACCAACAACGAGCAGTTTTCTCTATGTTTTGTTTTTTGTTCAGTCTAAACACGCTCACAAAATAATTGGTTGATCTGGTACTTTCTGTCACCATCCTCACTTCTTGCCAAGTCTCCTCCACTTGGCTGATGGAAAACACTCTGGCATGGAGCTTCACTCCTCAATCACAGCAGAGCCCCCGTTGACTGCAGAGTGACTGTCATCAATAGTCATTAGAGAACATCAAGCAACTAAGGAGATATAAGATGACATCAAAGAGATATAAAAAGGCCACAAATCTACCACCGACAAAATGTTATCCAAAACAAACATAAAATGGATACAGTGATGTAAAGACTTACTTTTAGTACGTACTGGAGCTTCCCTTAAAAAGTACGTACTGTTCCACATAGTATGAGTACAATTGGGAAACACTACATCAGGGGTGGCCAACCAGTCAGAGACTAAGAGCCACATTTTTTACTGTGTTACCGCAAAGAGCCAGATTTATTGTAAATGTCACACACCAACATGATAATGACAGAAATGGACTCCTACAGTACTCAGACCACAGGCCAGTCATCTTCAACAATGAACATTGTGTGCACTGTCTCACACACACAAACTCTCAGTTCAACAAAGTCCACAAACAAAAACATAATAATTTACAATAGCGTTTTTCACTTACTATGCATGTTGCTTAGTGCGACTTCTGGCATTCCTTGAACAATCCTCTTCAAATCTGACTTGTATTCTGTTGTTGCCACTCGAAGCAATTCTTTCACACGGGTGTCAGTCAGAACAGATCGATGCTTTGATTTCACGTGTTTCAGGGTAGAAAACACAGACTCAGACGTATGTTGACCCAAACATTGACAGTATCTTAAGCGCAGCCCGTTTGACATTGGGGTATTTTTCCATTGGCACACTTTTCCAGAACTCAATGGTCCCTTCCCTTAAAGCAGGTTTCAGTTGGTCCTCCTCACAAAGATCGATCATCTCCAACTCAGCCTCATCTGTGACTAGCGGGGCTTTCAAACAGTCCGTCTCCGCATTAAATGGGTCGACGAGGAACGTAATCTGTGGCCTTTTCAGTTGTAGATCACGGAACCGGATGACAAAGCTTTCGTGCAGGTTTTCAACCAGTGTTGCATATCTGGCTCTTTGCTTATTCAGGGCGGCGCTGGTGACTTGCCCGCTGGCTTTTAGCAGAGTGGGAAAATGCGTTAAATCTCCCTTTTGAATATGCGCCTTGAACAGCTTCAGTTTGTTGACAAACGCAAACACACTTTGCAGCAGGTCAGGCAGCATTTTTAACTTACCTTGCAGGGTCAGGTTCAGTCTGTCCAAGTGACACAGCATGTCGACCAAAAAGGCCAGATCCATAATCCACTCGACGTCCAAGAGCTCGGGATAGTCCTTGTCCTTCTCTTCCATGAACAGTTTCACGGCATCCAAAAGCTCAAAGAAGCGAGCGAGCACCTTGCCTTTTGACAGCCACCTCACAGTGCAGTGCAGCGGCAGGTCACCTGGAGGTCCTTGGTCCAGCTCAGCGATGAGATTCTTCAATTGCCTGTGGTTAAGCGCATGTGTGCGGATGTAGTTGACAATTTCCATCACAGGCTTCATGACGTTGTCTAAATTCAATGATTTAGACATGAGTTGCTCCCTGTGGATGATGCAGTGGAAATTCCAAAACTCGGGAAATGTTTGGTCAGCTTTGCACAGCCCCACAAGTCCGTTCACAGATCCCATCACGGCCGGCGCTGCTCCATCCGTGGCTACTGCAGTTAGCTTCGGTGTGGGCAGATTTGCTTTCGCAAATGCAGCCATCATTGTTTCTTTCACATCTATGCCACGGGTTCTGTCTTTTAATGGCACAACATCAAGGAGTTCTTCTTTGATCACACAATCTTTTGACACAGACTGCAAATATTGCCAGCTGAGGCTCGTCTTGTACGTCACAACTCTCATCCAATGCGACACTAAAATACTCACATGCTTGAAGGTCAGAGTGCAACTGTGATTCAACAGCCGTGTTAATGTCCGATATTCTGTGTCCAACAGTGTGGCGGGACAGTTGGATGTCTGATACCATCCGTTTTAGTTTGTCGTTTTCAGGAGACAAGATTTCAACAACGTCACGTGAGGCATTTTTTAACGAACTCCCCTTCATTGTATGGCTTTTTAGCCCGTGCAATGCTCCAAGCCAGTTGATACGATGCAAGCGTGACAGTCTCTGAGTGCTTCGTAATTTTTTGGAAAAACTGTACCTGCTTTTCTGCCTGACTTTTCAAAGTGTCCAACTTGTGCTTGTGAAGTTCAGTCCCTTTTGGAAATCCCTGGTCGATGTTAGCATGGAGTGAGCTGAAGTGGCGCTGAAGATTTGAAGCTTTGAAATGCGCTAATGACGTCTGACATATCAGGCAGAATGGCTCACCATGACGTTCAACAAAAAAATATAAACTTTCCCACTCTGTTAAAAACGTCCTGTGTTCATCTTCATATTTCCGTTTAGCTGTGCATTTTTTCCTGCCATTTTGAGAGCGAACTGGACACTAATTGTTTCCTCCAATGGGTTTGCCCCTCCTGCTTTGTGGAATTTCACCTCATGCACATGTGCGTTTGACGAAAATACCATATTGAACTCAAGCGAAGCGAACACGCACAAAAAAACCCCCACAAACACAAATGTTGATATGAACGTAAAAGAGCCGCATGAAACCAGGCAAAGAGCCGCATGCGGCTCGGGAGCCGCGGGTTGGCCAGGCCTGCACTACATCATCATAAAAATGCATCTTGACCTTTGACCCTCTTGGTCATTTCGGTCATTTTAATCCCTCTTCTTCTTCTTCTTCTTCATTTTGTGGGCGGAGCATCAGCGCCACCAACTGTCTCGGCAGCTCAGGCGATGTGACGAATCTTCCACTGCGCAAAGGATTGTGGGTCAGAACAGCTGGAGTAGCATGCTGACCTGCAGACTGCAGAATAAAGTACTTTTGGCATACTGCGGTTAACATACTATGTACTAGGACATACTACATATTTACCTGGCATTCTTAATAGTATATCAATAGGGTATTGAAACGCAGGGAAAGAGACAAAGAAATACAATTCTATTTTGTATTTTATTTTATTTTATTTTATTTATATAGCACCAAATCACAATCTAATTCATCTCAGGGCACTTTATATAGTTTTACAGTATTATAGAGAGAAACCCAGTGACTCCCTTCCTGAGCAGCATTTAGCCACAGTGCATCATGGGAGGTACCCAGCAGCCTATAGGCCTACAGCAGCAGAACTAAAGGATTGTTCAGGCTCATACGAGCCAGCCCCGACTATAAACATTATCAGCAGGAAAGTTAAAGCTGAGAGAGGATGTTTGCCTCCCAAGCCCTGACTGGAATAACATGATACGATGAAGTCTTTCAGATACAACAAAACTTTGGGCTTTTAAAGTAAGAGGAGGGATTTTAAATTCCATCCTTGGTTTTCCACTTAAGAGGAGCTAAGGTGAGAAATCTGATCTCTCTTCTAAAACAAGAACAATGATGAAGCTGTATCGATCACAACGAAACGCAAAGCTCCCTCCAGCCTGCGTGTCCTGATCCAGTGTTGGAGGAGCGAGGGCCCGTTGATGTTGTTTGATAGGTGCGTGATTTCAGATGATCAACAACAATCATGTACACTCGCTCTGAAGCATTGCTCTGGAAAATCTCCAAAGACATGTAAGAGCGTTCAAAACATACAGAAAATGCTTTTCACTACAAATCTCTACTCGTAAACAGGTTCCAGTCGTTGTGATTTCACAACATTTTTTCATCTTTGCTGTCTCAATAATCTGTTTCTTCATTTGAGAGTTTTCAATTTCTCACATGCTTGAGTGTCAAGAAATGAAATCTGTGACAGACAGAAATCGATGACAAACTTTAAGTGGAAGATGTTCATGTTTTTCAAGTTGGAACTAAGAATTATTTATTAAATTTGTCATCTGGTCTAAAAAATGACAGAAAAATGAATTTAGCACCGTCAGCACCTAAACTTAAAAGTTTGTGTTAAAAAATAAAGAATTGAAAAACAGCTTCATGTTCCAGATTGAATATGAAGAAAGGTTGAGTGAGAAGCAGTGAAGAGAGAAAAGACGGAGTGATAGCATCAAACTGCAGGACAACGAGGACAAGGACACGCTGATGAAGTGACTGACTCTGTGTGTGTGTGTGTGTGTGTGTGTGTGTGTGTGTGTGTGTGTGTGTGTGTGTGTGTGTGTGTGTGTGTGTGTGTGTGTGTGTGTGTGTGTGTGTGTGTGTGTGTGTGTGTGTGTGTGTGTGTGTGTGTGTGTGACCAGTGGAAGTGAATACAGATAGAGCTGTCAAGATAGTGATTTACTGATAGAGAGAGAGGGGGAGGACTGCTGAAGGGGAATCAATGAGAAGGAAACCGTGAAGGAAAAGAGAAAGAATAAATGAGAGGAAGGGAAGAAGGAGGGAGACGAGGAGAGAGATAGAAGGATAGGGAAGGAAACGAGGAGGTATAGAAGGATCTGAGGGACCCTATAAGGGCTTCACGTCCACCTTATCTGAAGATGCAACACAGGACTGGGGGTGTGTTGGAGGCAAATATCTGTCTGAGATGTATCTGAGATGTAGCTGAGTTGCTGTGTGTGTGTGTGTGTGTGTGTGTGTGTGTGTGTGTGTGTGTGTGTGTGTGTGTGTGTGTGTGTGTGTGTGTGTGTGTGTGTGTGTGTGTGTGTGTGTGTGTGTGTGTGTGTGTGTGTGTGTGTGTGTGTCTTTGCGGAATGGATGTTATGTTAATGCATGACGATTACAAGCCAGTAATACCTTTCTACTGATTTTAGACGGTATTGTCAGGTTTAATTTTTTTAAGCAGCGTAGTTATTTTGGATTGTTAGGTGAGATTATTGGCTGTAGACAGTGTGAGTGGATGAAGGAGGATGTCGGGGTGGATGGATGTGTCCACATAACACTGGACTTTAAAACAGGAGATCGCTGTATGTTTCTCATTTAAAATTAAAACATTTCTGTTCCATAATTAAGTTTTGTAATTTTTCTGACAAAGGTCCTCCAATCTTAGAAAAGTATGTTTTTAACCAGAGCCATGATCTTTTTTTGAAGCTTTACCAAAATTGTTTGAGCTTAAACCTTACAAAATATTTACCTCAGAATAATCACATCATAAGAGTCGTTCATTTATTTTTTTTAACCATTGTTTTAGTGACATATGACCTGCTCATCCAAAAAAGCTAAAAATCAATAGAACATATTAGTTGTTAAACTTGAATGTGACTTTTCAAAGATCGAATCAGTTATCTGTTGCTAATTGCAAAATTAAATTTAAGACTGGCTTTTAATTGGACAAACATGGCAATCAATTCATATACTTAAGACATACTTCAGATGTTAATTGATGACGTGCTTTAGAACCACTATCATTGAACACAGTGCTATGCTTATTAATACCACTTTTTAATCAAATTCTGATTCTGTTTTTATCTCCTTATTTGAGTTAGAAAAGGACAAAGTTCTGCCAAAAACAAAAAAGCAGATCCCAATGTTTATACCTGGCGCATACATATTTAATCCCACTTAAATAATAATTAAAACAAGATTTTTAGAATGCAACATTTCAGATTGAGTTAATCATTTAAACAATTAACTGAAAAATGAAAACCTCTTGTCTATTAAATTGTTTGTGAATTAGGAAGTTTGCACACGTGATCATGCAGTATTTATAATTATAAAAGGCATTCCTCTGGTTTATTAAGCCATGCAAGAGTGTGACACAGCATCATTTATGCACAGCAGCTTTGAGCATTTAATTAATGATGGAAGTAAATTAGGTAAGCAAAGATCCTGATGCAATTCATTTACTAAAACCTCACCATCAGTGATGTTTCAAGCACATTGCTCTTCATCAGTGTTGGTAATAAATTAATTGCGTCGGGAGCTTTAGGTTTGTGTAATTCACTTCTGCTCACTCAACATTGTTCCAGCACCTGATTTCAGCATATCGGATGAGTGTTCTTTGATCACTTTGACATTTAATTAATGCCAGTGATTGCCGTTTATAAGACGCAGGTTTTTGTATGATATCATTGAACCGCTTTCTACACTTGGCAACAGTTCTCACAATACCAGGGGAAGAGACATGTGCGATATTAGTTACCTTTTCCCAAGCTAAGCTAACATCATCAGCCCGTGGAGGCCGACTCATAACGCCATAAACTCTGTGATTACGAGAATGAACCTCCTGGACAAGTATATCGGTTTCCTCCTGCGTGAAGTTTGGATGAGGTGGCGGTCTGCTCCTTCTTCAATCGGTCGAAACTGACAGTTTCACAGAGGTCTCAAAGTGAATGAGAGGAGCTCATTTGATCAGCCGTGATTGGCTGTCACACCTTCTCGTTATATATTCCTCCTACATGCTGCGCCACAGATGCCTCTTTTGCTTGTGTACACAGAAATACCCCAAAAGTTGGCCACACCTACTTAACTGCAGCTGCCACCTCTCCTTTGCGTATGAAAATAGGGCCCGCAGTCATGAGATTAATGGCTTTTTTGTTGATGGTTGTCTGCATCCTCATTGCAGCTGGGAACAGACCAGAAGATTACAAAGTCTTTATACCTAATGGTTGTCTTATCAGTTTTCCTGACAGAGAAATAGAAGCTGTGCAGGTTTAAAAGCAACGTCAGTAAAATCAAAAACACACAAAAAAGAACATTCTCTGTGCTTCAAAGCCGACTGTGCACCGTAACGACGTGACTTCAGGCTCTTCTGAGCCTCTGTTCAGACTTTCAGGAAACACACAAATGCTGAACGGCAGCTTTGACTGAACAAACCGCCTCTCTGATCAGGATGAAACACTTTTCAGCAGCGTCGACATCAAAGACAAGAGGAGATGCCGCTGTCGAAGACTTTCCCAAGATTAAACAAAGTAAAAACATAAAAAACAAAGACTACAACAGGTTGCTGTGTGTTTGATAGAAATGATGACGTATGCTGCATTGACAGGTTGGAGGTTAGACTCACTTTGACACGTTCTCTGATGTAAAGAGACACATATGACAAAACTAATGACAAACAAGCACATACAAAGGGATAAGCAGATCCTGCACATTAAAGCACGAGGAAATACATACGAATTTTAGACCTCATGTGCTTCATAAAACAGAACAAAGCTGCAACCCATACTGCCCAGAGCAAGGCAGTATGGGTTCGGGGTTTGATTGCACCTGTGGCTGTTGAGGCAGACGTGGAGGAAAGATGTTTGATGCTCTGTAAACTGTTAGGTTGCTTCAGTGTTTCAAAAATGTGAAGATCATGTGGGAAGAGATGAAAACAGAAACGTCACACAAATGATGAAATTGTGAAGAGAAATCTGCATGTTTATGCTTTTACTTCAAATGATCAAAACACTTTGAGATTTGTTCATATATGTATATGTCTCAGTCCGGCTAACATGAAAAGTGACTTCTGAGGTTAGAGTTCCATGAAAAATTGCATGTGGAAGGTTTATTAAAGCAAATTGTGCAATGACTAAGACCCATATGTGGCACACCCAAAAATGGCCACTTTTGTGCCATTTTCCAATTAAATTTGTCATTGTTTTAATTTCTTGCAACTTCTGGGATATAATATCAGCCTAAAGAGATTAAATATGATTACAAAATGTAATTTTGTCACATGATTTATACAGGAAGACAGCAAAGCTGAGTAGTTCCTCAGGTGGAACTGTCTGCATTAGCCGTTGCACCCAGGATGGGTTTTGGGTGGGACCACTTCCAGCTCCTCAGGTGAAACCAGCCCAGTGTGCTGTGTCTTCATTGATACTCAGCTATACTTGTACCTTAGTATTTGGTAGAAAACTGCCAGTACTCACTTATGGAGAACCCAGTTTTATGTATGCACTACTTTTGGAAGAGTTCGGCCCAGTTCAGCGTTTGCAGTTGAGCTAGCTGCACACCGCGGTGACGTGGGTTGCTGGTACCTGGGCGTAGTTTTGCAGGAATGCTGCTAAGATTATTTCATTTGCACAGTAATTATTTGGGCTCTCACACTACAGGAAAGCATTAATGTTTCAGTGTTTAGTTTATTTTGACGTGTTAAAAGCTTGTTGAAATAAAATGGTAACTTATGAGAAACTATTTATAGTTGAGAAACCTCTGGCGGAGATGGCGTCGGTTGTTTCAGTGCCCGCTAGTGGTCATAGTAATTATGCTAGGTTTTATGGCATAGAGGAAGTCAGGTGATGTTATAGAGCTAAAAAGTACATATAGGGAGGAGGTTGAGCTGGATGGATGGGTCAACAAAACATTGTCACATCATATCCTGGGTTCAGATTTCCACCTCTATAGACCAGTATGCCAGTTTTAAGAATCCCAGATATGTTAGTTGGAGTACTAATAAAGAAACTGGAATACTGCTTCAAGGGAAACACCAAAAAAGCGTGGCAGCAAAAGGCACCAACTTTTGGAACGAGTGAACAAAATGTTGTTTTTTTGGTAGAGAAGTTAAATGTCACGTATCTTGATCATTTGGATGGAAAAGCTTTGAGACCTATGGAAGCTCTACAAAAGCCTGCAACAAAATGTGGTATCATCAGTCATATTAATGAAAAAAAATAACGAGGTTTGTTGTGTGATGAAGATAGTTTTTTTTATTGTGTGGAAATACAAAAAATGTAACAGGTTGTTTTTTATAAATTGAGGCCATATAGATGTCACATTCATATATTTAACTTATTGACCTACTGTGTTTTAAACCGATGGCTGTAGGGTGAAACTGAAAATCAATGACTTTGCTGTTGTGCTTTATTAGCTGATTGCATTGAGTCGTAAATTATTAGCGACAGATGTCTGGACTCATTTCGGCGTGTTGCCCTTATTATTCATGTAGGGTTCAGGAAGTCATCTGATTAGCTAATCCTGTGAAATACATTGGGATAGAATGGATATTTGTATTTATCTCGGTTTTCTGACAATATTCTTCTACCACGACAGCCATGGCCACATTACATTGCTACAGGCGACCCTGGGACATGAATTGATTGTATTCTCCCAGTTAACCCCTGTTTGTGGTAAATTAGACAGGCAACAATAAAAGCACACCTAAAGGTCCTATTATACAATTACACTTGTGGCGTATATACCAAAACTAATTAGCAAACAATCAGATTTCTGACAGAGGGAATATTGGGCCTTGTGGCAGTTGCTTGCTTTGCCCAGTGATGATGATTGTTTTTGATCTCACATAATGAGATGTTTGTTTACTTCTAGTATCACCGATTTAGTTTATTTTGTTTTGATTTATTGTATCTTGTATTGAATATGGCACCTTCTCCACTGGACGCCCTGCTGTATTTCATCCCTGTTGTAAACCACTTGTATTTGGTTGCAGCTGAGTTTATGTGTTAGAGCTGAGTGTTAGAGCTGAGTTTATGTGTTAGAGCTGAGTTTATGTGTTAGCATTGCGTTGCATTTGCTCAGATAACTTGCTGTACTTTTGGTGACCTCATAATTTTGTGCCTCCAATTAACTCCTCCTCATCTCTTTTGCTCCTCCTACAGCCTCAGATGCCTCCTCATCGTCCTCCTCTTCCTCGTATACTCTCGGAGGTTTTGTGGACTTTACTTTCACCCAGGAGCCTCAGGACATGGTCACGGTGCGCGGCGGTGTGCTGCAGCTTGACTGCCAAGCCCAGTCGGATGCAGCGGCAGGACCTCCCACCATCACGTGGCGTAAGGACGGAGTACTACTTAGCACAGTGGTTGATGAGCGGCGGCGACTGCTGGGTAATGGCTCACTGCTGGTGCAGAATGTGGTGCACTCACGGCACCACCGGCCCGATGAGGGAGAATACCAGTGCCTCGCCACGCTGGACGGACTGGGAAGTATCGTGAGCCGGACAGCGAGGGTCACTGTGGCCGGTAAGAGGCTGCTCTCTTTTATTGTAATCATGAATTGGTTTGATAGGTTTACTCGTGTCCGGAAGAAACCTTTTACAGGGCAAAAACCAACCCTTTCTTGCCCTTGAATCATCTCTTTTTTTTAATCATTTAAAATAAACTCCTGGTTCTTGCAGATAGTACACGTGGTGTCCCCCAAGGCTCAACTTCGGGTCCTCCTGTTTTCCCCATGTCAACAGTTTGTCCCTACTTGGCTCTATAATGCAGAAAATGTATACTTTATTGTTATACAACTGTTTCTGTAAATGACATTGAATCACCCGTAGTCAGCACTGACTATAAAATGTATAAACAGTACTACAACCACTACACCCATCCACTGGCTGGGTGTCCACTTAATGCACAGGGGATTTTAAAAATAAATAAATGGTGATCATCAGTAAGAATACAAAAGAAATGAGAGGGGAGGAAGGAGCAGAAGAGAAGAGAGCCCCCTCATTCAGATTAATGTTGCCTCAACACCTTGACCTGCCCTTGAGAGTTATAGTGGCTACACACACACACACACACACACACACACACACACACACACACACACACACACACACACACACACACACACACACACACACACACACACACACACACAGAGACTTAATAGTGCTTAGCTTCCTCCTTTCATTTTACTGTTCATATTTATTTAATAGAACCAAAGTAATTCACCTGTAATGTAATTTAGTAAGTGAAGTGTGGCTTAAGATCAATACAGTTTATGGGAGACATTAATAGACAGAAAGGCGCCGAGGCTTAAGTGCATCACCATCATCAACAGAGTGTGCTGTCTACACTGTGTGCAATATACTGTATTAGAGCTCAGAGAAAGTTTTAGGGGATGAAAGAAAAACCTGACAACAGAAACATTACTATGACTAAAATCAATCAGGGAAAAATACATTTCACCCCTTTTGTAATGAAGTATTGAAGCTTAGCATCCAGATTCTCTGCCAGCTGTCTAAATGTTATGTTTTGGGTCAGTAAGACATTATAGTAGACATCAGGCTACAATTTGAAATCCAAAAACGACATTCCAGTTACTTATGCCACTAACTGTCACTTTGACATTTGGAGACTGGCGTGTTAACTGGGAGTTTAGGTTACTTGCTTAATACCAGCTTGGTCTCAGTGTTCTGGGGAAGGACCAGGTCCAGGTCTCCAGGGTCCAGGACCAGTCATATTTATATATGGTGCGTTCTTTGCTGGCTTGTTAATGTATGCATAACTTTAGGAATTACCCAGTAACATTTGAAGAGTCTGAGAACGACAACTCATAATTTTTTTCAGTATTTCAATTCATTATTAAATTCACCGCTAGCAGGAACCACCTGCCCCCTCTGAAAAACACAAAATATGAACCTACTTGTAGAACTGCAGTTACATACAGTAACTACTATTTAATTAGAGTTACTGCGCATCCCTTTCATTCCACCTCTGTGTGAAATTCGCTCATGCGTTTTTCTGTTACTAAAATGTATGTCAGACAGTAAAAATGACAGTTTTCTAATTACTTCTCCATCAGTGTTGGTAAACTACAGAGCAGAGCTGCATCATCTGCATTTTTATTTAGACATGATACAATTTTTCATGAAATCTAAGTGGACCCGAGCAGTTCCTTGTGGGACTCCAAGAGATTTCTCCCGTTCTCTGAAGTAGAATGGAAACATAAACTGTTGCACGGCGGTTTAAGACGTGATGAAGCGCTGGTCAAACTTCTCCACTCTCACTCTGAAATACTGCTTGATGATGTCGTCATCGTTCTGACATCATCCACTTTTTCTTCAGCTCCTTAATTTTATCAACAGATCTGGAAAATGTGAATGTGCTCAGTAGATTTGTAGAACAGCTACTGGCTGAATGAAGCTCTCCTTCATCATCAACTCTGACCATCAGCTCTTTCTGTTTGAACTTGTGGTTTGGTAAAACAAATTCACTGCTATCATTTCATCTGAAACTGATCATGTCCGGTTTGCAAAGAGCCATAAAACCTTTCATCAGATTAAACTTGTACAGGATACATTGGTCTACTTTAATTTATGTTAAAAATGTATTAATTCACTTAATCAAAAATGAATTGCAGATGTCTCCACAAATCATTAATTATGTTTTACAAGGCAAATGGTAATATTGCTTCTCTGACTGTTCACACTGTTACAGTTATTAATCTGTAGATATCTATGCGCTTGTAAAAAAGTTAGAGTTTTAAGGTTGGGATAAAAGGTGCTAAATACTACGTGACGTTTTAAATATCGTACATAATGTTGACTTCATTGATACAGAAAAGGTGATTAAACCTTAAACTTGAGGTCCAGCTTTGTTCCTCAGACACTCTCAAATGATTTGTGTTTAAGTGGCCGATGAAATGAAAACATGCTGAACACTTCATGTGACTCTGTTAACGAGGTTGTGGACAACACGCACACACACAGTTACAGTGTGTATCAGTTGGTCGTCTCTTTATCTTGCTCAGCTCTTTGAGCTTGAGTGTTTTGGTCTCTGGAGTGACTCTCCATCCTCCCAGTCAATTAAAGCAATTAAAGAGACAGGAGACCAGCAGCTGCAGCTCACAGGGAGGTCAGTGTGTGTGTGTGTGTGTGTGTGTGTGTGTGTGTGTGTGTGTGTGTGTGTGTGTGTGTGTGTGTGCGTGCGTGCGTGCGTGCGTGTGTGTGTGTGTGTGTGTATGAGCAGGAGAAAGACAACTGTCTTCGTGGTTTACCACTCTCACTATCTTCGGACACCTTTTCTGCAGCAGGAAGTAACAACTCGTAACCTGAAGCTTTCTGTAAACTGGACTTGAAACCAGGACTGTAGTTAAGAGCTTTTTTTTTTAAATTTTTTAAATTTTTAATTTTATACACTTTATTAATCCCCGAGGGGAAATGTCTTCACTACAGCAGGGGGGCTCTCAGGGGGGAGCTGCTGCAGCAGGCTGCCACTAGCGCGGCGCCAGGTAACCTGACCTGAGGTGCATGTTTTTGGATGATGGGAGGAAGCCGGAGAACCCGGAGAGAACCCACGCAAGCACAGGGAGAACATGCAAACTCCGCACAGAAAGGCCCAGGACCGGATTCGAACCCCGAACCTTTTTTTTTGCTGTGAGGTGACAGTGCTAACCACTGCCCCATTTAAATCCCAAAGACAAGTCAAAATCCTTGCAAGCTTTGAAAGCGAATCAAGGCCTGATATTTTCAAAAGAAAGTACTTCTGTTTTGCTGTTCATCAAGGTGAGACAGTAAAATCTGAAATGTAAACGTGATTTGATCAACAAGCTAGTTTCCACCCACTGAGTGATGTTTACATCCATCAGCTGTTCATTCTCCCGCTCCCTCATTGTTAACTGTCCTTTTTTTCCAGAATCATTTCACACATCAATGATCTCCTGTTGGTTATTCTACAACTCTTAGTTTGTGATAATGTGCTTTCAATTAATTTTGTGGATTTGTTTTTTATGTCTTCAATAACTTAATTTCTTACACAGTTAAGTGTCTCACAAACCACTTCACATATCAACGGTCTCCCGTTAGTTATTCTACAACTCTTAGTCTTAAAATAATTTGCTGTTGCATAATTTTCTGGATTTCTTTATTGGTAAACAAAACAGGGGACATTTGATGTGTGAAGTGATTCTGGTGACAATACTCTGCATAAGGTTGAGGTTATTAAATCTTTTTTAGAGTACCTCTCCTTTCTTCAGTGTTGCCCATGGATGCAAATGAGGTTGTAGCCTATGATTATAGTTTGCTGTCTTGCTTCCCCCGGTAGGAATGAAGCATTGTTTGGGTTTTAAATATGCTTAATTAAGGAGGTATTGATTCAGGAAGTTCAAATTTGACAGTATATTTTACAACTTCTTGTCCTCCTGTTTGCAGTGACATTACTGTGTGACACTCGTGAAGTTGCAGGACTGTTTTCTGTTCAGTGAATAATAAGCCTGAAAACGATCATCTTTTCTGCTTCATTCTGAAAATCTACCTGCTGCATGTTGTTAAAGTTGTTCTATTCTCGTTATCAGCTCAACGCAAAGTTTATGTGCTTTACTCACAGGAATGTGAGCCTCCTCCAAAAATAACCCAACAAAAGCTGTTGCAGGCGCAGTCCTACTACTTTCAGTCCTTACTGCAGCTACTAAATGCATGTAGGGAAAATAAACTGATGTCTCTACGGGGAAATGCAAATTTACAAGATAATGTTTGAAAGTGAGGCATTCACAAGAACAATATGAATGTTATTCCAAACACATAAAACTATGTCAGAATGGTGTTTTAGACTGAGACAAGTTTAAGTTAAAACTCCCACGAGAGGGAGGCGAGTGAAAACCCAACACCCATAAGAGCTGGATAAGATAACCAATACTCTCACAAGTGTAAGACGAGTGCTAAAAACACCAAGACGAGCCAGAGTCTCGTCAAAACACCAGGAGATGAAGATGAGTCCCAGTTAAAGATCCCCAAAGAGAGAAAAACGTGACGACTGCGTCATTTTATGATCACGTATCACTGCAGGAGCTGGGTACTGGCTCCAAATGTGTTGGTTGCGTTGGTTGCATTGATTGCATTGGTTGTGTTGGTTGTGTTGGTTGTGTTGGTTGTATTGGTTGTATTGGTTGTGTTGGTTGTGTTGGTTGTATTGGTTGTGTTGGTTGTGTTGGTTGCGTTGGTTGCGTTGGTTGCGTTGGTTGCGTTGGTTGCATTGGTTGTATTGTTTGTGTTGGTTGTGTTGGTTGTGTTGGTTGTGTTGGTTGCGTTGGTTGCGTTGGTTGTATTGTTTGTGTTGGTTGTGTTGGTTGTGTTGGTTGTGTTGGTTGTGTTGGTTTAATTGGTTGCATTGGTTGTATTGGTTGTATTGGTTGTGATGGTTGTATTGGTTGTATTGGTTGTGTTGGTTGTGTTGGTTGTGTTGGTTGCGTTGGTTGCATTGGTTGCATTGGTTGTATTGTTTGTGTTGGTTGTGTTGGTTGTGTTGGTTGTGTTGGTTGTGTTGGTTGTATTGGTTGTGTTGGTTTAATTGGTTGTGTTGGTTGTGTTGGTTGTGTTGGTTTAATTGGTTGCATTGGTTGTATTGGTTGTATTGGTTGTGATGGTTGTATTGGTTGTATTGGTTGTGTTGGTTGTGTTGGTTGTGTTGGTTGTATTGGTTGTGTTGGTTTAATTGGTTGTGTTGGTTGTGTTGGTTGTGTTGGTTGTGTTGGTTTAATTGGTTGCATTGGTTGTATTGGTTGTATTGGTTGTGATGGTTGTGATGGTTGTATTGGTTGTATTGGTTGTGTTGGTTGTATTGGTTGTGTTGGTTGTGTTGGTTGTATTGGTTGCATTGGTTGTATTGTTTGTGTTGGTTGTGTTGGTTGTGTTGGTTGTATTGGTTGTGTTGGTTTAATTGGTTGTGTTGGTTGTGTTGGTTGTGTTGGTTGTGTTGGTTGTGTTGGTTGCATTGGTTGTATTGGTTGTATTGGTTGTGATGGTTGTATTGGTTGTATTGGTTGTGTTGGTTGTATTGGTTGTGTTGGTTGTATTGGTTGTGATGGTTGTATTGGTTGTATTGGTTGTGTTGGTTGTATTGGTTGTATTGGTTGTGTTGGTTGTATTGGTTGTGTTGGTTGTATTGGTTGTGTTGGTTGTATTGGTTGTATTGGTTGTGTTGGTTGTGTTGGTTGTGTTGGTTGTATTGGTTGTGTTGGTTGTGTTGGTTGTGTTGGTGGCCTGATGTCTATAGACAGAAATATGTGTCAGCAGAAATTCAATTTTAATCACTGATATTTGAATGGGAATTTCTCAATTTGAATATTTTCATTAAAAAGCACATTTTAATCACATAATTAGATTAGTATTCAACTTCAATAATTGTTTTGAAAAACCGAATCTGAATAGCATAATTAGCATTTTCTTTTTATTTGAAACTGAATTTCAATAAACTGGAAATTGCTTTGAAACCGTGTTTGATCCTCATTGAAAATTCAAATTTGACATTCAGCTCTCATGATTCAAATGCAGTTCATGAAATTAATTTTCAGTTTGTGTGTCACACATCCGGGTCTTTAAAGGAAAAGCAGTCGAGTGCATTTCACCACGACAGTTATGCTATCCGTGTATACGTCAGCCTTCTTCTCATATGAGGCACATTGGAAAAGTTGAGACGGCTCCTGTTGCGGAGGGCAGCACTGTGACATGAACTGACATCGTAGAAATAATTCAAACTCAGTTCCTACTGACACATTTCTCTGCCCATAGATACCTGCGGTGGTTACTATTGTTGCGTTTGTTGTTGTTGCTCCTAACAACCCTCGGAAATACCTGCAGAATTTGTTTCAGCATCACAAATTCATGGACGTTCAAGCAGCACGACTGGATCTTAATATCTCTCCTAATCTGAGTTCCTCATTAAACACACACTTACTGTCAGAGACGATTCACCCACATCCGAGTATTACTTTAAAATGTGAATCAGTTCCGCCTGCATGTCATTCACACACACACACACACACACACACACACACACACACACACACACACACACACACACACACACACACACACACACACACACACACACACACACACACACACACACACACAGACACAAACACACACACACGCACACTGCTAATTGAATTTTTAAGCCTCGGTTGTTCATTACCATTTTGCCTTGTAATGTGCTGTGTCGCCCATGTGTGTGTGTGTGTGTGTGTGTGTGTGTGTGTGTGTGTGTGTGTGTGTGTGTGTGTGTGTGTGTGTGTCTGTCTGTCTGATTCTGTGTGTGTGTGTGTGTGTGTGTGTGTGTGTGTGTGTGTGTGTGTGTGTGTGTGTGTGTGTGTGTGTGTGTGTGTGTGTGTGTGTGTGTGTGTGTGTGTGTGTGTGTGTGTGTCTGTTTGTGTCTGTCTGTCTGTGTCTGTTTGTGTCTGTCTGTCTGTGTCTGTCTGTGTGTGTGTGTGTGTGTGTGTGTGTGTGTGTGTGTGTGTGTGTGTGTGTGTGTGTGTGTGTGTGTGTGTGTGTGTGTGTGTGTGTGTGTGTGTGTGTGTGTGTGTGTTCAGAGATGACTGTAAACTGGGAATGAATTAGAAACACTGAACTCTCAGATGGAGAGAGAGAACATACAAGACTGAGCAGAGAAGAAACCGTGTTGAAGAATGAATAGAAAGAATAAAGAGACATGGAGGGAGTCCACAGCTGAGGTGGGAAAGAAAGAAAAGACAGAAATACTTTGACGACTCAATACTGAGTTCAAAGAAATACAACAATTGGAGGTATAACGAAGAAAAATAGATTAAAAGAGCAAATTGAAACAGAGAACACAATAAGCCAGATTTCATTTATATAATAAAGACAATATGTCAACGCTCACAAATGGTGAAAGTGGCCGACAAAAAAAAAAAAGCTTCATGCAATCCAAAGACAGTGAATAAATGATGACGTCATGTTTCCTCAGAGTGTCCCAGCAGAACTCCATGTTGACAGTTGGACCCTGAGGGAGGACTTCAAAGGAAACCCAGCGGGCGTCTCCTGACCCGACGCGTTGGACGGTGACGTTCTGTCCCTCTTAAAACGGGAACAAACACTTCGCCCGGCGTCACTTCGTTGCCATCGATTTTTCGAAGCATTTCACAAGTTTCCATTTCTGCGTTTGAAACTAAATTTGACGTGCGCTCTGCTCGTCTCCGAGTCCGGTCGCAAATAGGTACGTACCACCGCTCGCTAAAACACGTGACCCGGGCCGGTGTCGATCGCCCGACGGGACCGTCGGCTGAATGTAAAAGTGGACGTAGCTGCCGGGTCTGAAAAATGAGGCCTGAGCAGGACGAATCCGAAACGCCAGGCTTCATGACGTCCGTCCACCAACCAGGGGGTGACGTCACCTCCTTGAGTGTTGCGCTGCGTCCGCACGCAGCAGGAGCTGGACGTCCATCCAGCAGGAGCCGGACGTCCATCCAGCAGTCCATCCAGCAGGAGCCGGACGTCCATCCAGCAGGAGCCGGACGTCCATCCAGCAGGAGCCGGACGTCCATCCAGCAGCGTCCGTTTCAGGCTCGTGTTCGTGTCCGCTCGGTCGTAGCGCCGTGGCCGACGGTGGTCTGAGGCTTCTTCAGACCGCCTGCCCGAAGATCTTCATCAAAGTCAGAACAGCAAAACAAAACAACATCCATCCGGATCCAAACCACATGTGGAGGTTGGAAATGTGATTCCAGTCAGATTTCTGCAGATGCGTCTCAGTCCGGACGCTCCGCTGGCTCAGATCGCATTTCTTGTTTTGGGGACAACGTGACTCTCAGAGACAGCGTGAGCAGAATCGGAGCTACCGCTAGCAGAGCTAACAGAAAGTGTTAACAACGGTAACAACGGTAACAACAGTAACAACGGTAACAACAGTAACAACGGTAACAACGGTAACAACAGTAACAAAGGTAACAACGGTAACAACGGTAACAACAGTAACCCAAATATACCGTCTGCTGCCAGCTTCTGTGTTGAAAACTTGCGTCACCAGCGTACTACGTGTACGTCGTTGCCGTAGCAACCCATGCAAATAGGTTGGTGATTTCTGGACACACCAAATCTGATCTGTTCACTTGCAAACAACAGTGCGGACAGTCGGTCCTTAGTCACAACATCTGGCGGTTCACTCAAACTCCACGACCTGGAGGAAACGTCTATGATGTCACTGCTAGCATAAACACAAATATTGCGCAACTACATTTAGCATGACATCATTAGTGACCGTTAATTTCAGGTTGAGCTCGTCAGCAATGTTCAAACGTGTCTCTAAATGTTCAAATGTCTCTAAATGTTCAAATGTCTCTAAATGTTCAAATGTCTCTAAATGTTCAAACGTGTCTCTAAATGTTCAAATGTCTCTAAATGTTCAAACGTGTCTCTAAATGTTCAAATGTCTCTAAATGTTCAAACGTGTCTCTAAATGTTCAAACGTGTCTCTAAATGTTCAAACATGTCTCCAAACGTGTCTCTAAATGTTCAAACATGTCTCTAAATGTTCAAACATGTCTCTAAATGTTCAAACATGTCTCCAAACGTGTCTAAATGTTCAAACATGTCTCTAAATGTTCAAACATGTCTCCAAACGTGTCTAAATGTTAAATGTTCAAACGTGTCTCTAAATGTTCAAACATGTCTCTAAATGTTCAAACGTGTCTCTAAATGTTCAAACATGTCTCCAAACGTGTCTAAATGTTCAAACATGTCTCTAAATGTTCAAACGTGTCTCTAAATGTTCAAACGTGTCTCTAAATGTTCAGTCGTTACCGTGGTGATACTTCCCGGCCTCGCCACACACAAAGCATCATTTCTGAGCTGCAGAATCCGGCCGTCCCCGTCGATTTGGAGACGATTTGGACAAATCCCAACAAATGGTGGTGATGAGACGCGAGGTTGGACTCAGAGGAAGATAATAATAATACTACTACTACTAATAATAATACTACTACTAATAATACTAATTACTCCCAAGGCTAATATTCAGCGCTCAAATCCCTCCACTGCCCTCGCCTGTTCATGATTTGCATGTTATTATCTGTCCGAGTCAGTTTGGTCCTTTTGTCTAATGAGTATGATAACAGCCACCGTCACCATGGAGATGGTTTGTTTGTTTGTTTGTCTCCTGCCAGGTGTGGAAGGTGCCGGTTCTATTCCCAACGTAGGGAGCTGAAGTGGATGACGCCACTTCATATTGAGCTCAGGTTCACACTTTCTTCTTTTCCTTCTTAGCTTTTCCTTCCTCCTGGATGCCCTCCTCCTCCCCTCCTCCTCCTTCTCCCCTCCTCCTCCTCTCCTCCACCTCCTTCCCTCCACCTCCTCCTTCTCCTCCCCTCTACCTCCTCCTCCCCTCCACCTCCTCCTTCTCCTCCCCTCCTCCACCTCCTCCTCCACCTCCTCC
This sequence comes from Brachyistius frenatus, assembly GCF_029030835.1. Taxonomy (NCBI): domain Eukaryota; kingdom Metazoa; phylum Chordata; class Actinopteri; family Embiotocidae; genus Brachyistius; species Brachyistius frenatus. Next base: position 212,686 of record NW_027210875.1, read on the forward strand.
TCCTCCTCCTCACCTCCTCCTCCTCTCCTCCTCCTCCTCTCATCCACCTCCTACCCTCCACCTCCTCCCCTCCTCCTCCTCCCACTGTCCTCCTCCCCTCCTCCTCCTTCTCCCCTCCTCCTCCTCTCCTCCACCTCCTTCCCTCCACCTCCTCCTTCTCCTCCCCTCTACCTCCTCCTCCTCCCACTGTCCTCCTCCCCTCCTCCTCCTTCTCCCCTCCTCCTCTCCTCCTCCACCTCCTCCCCTCCTCCTCCTCCCACCGTCCCAAAGGCATGACCCATTTCTCTGAGACTCCTTCCTGCTGCTCTCCTCCGTTTCCTGTCTTCCATTCTGTGATCCTGAGTTCAGCTCTGTTAACTCTGCTCCACACGTTTGATTCATGACGCGGTTGACTTGGTTTTTATTCAATTCAGGCAGCGTGCTCTCAGATCATGTCCAATGAAAAACGACACGAGGCCTCTTTGATTCATAAAATAACAACAAACCACAAATTCCACCAGCTCTCCTGTTCGTTTTCTGGAAATCATTTCCAGTCTCTAAAAAGTCGACAGAATGAGGTTGATGACTCTTTAATGTCCTCAGAACTATTTTTATGTTCAAGTTACTGAATGTCACAAAGTAGTCTCGCATGACAATTTTCAAATTAGTCACGTCAACAGCATGTGAACAGTATTTTAAAAGATAAGTTCCAATATAAAATCTTCTGAAAATCAACTTGCCTCAGCATGAGCTGTGATGATCTATTCCAGATCTGATTATCACGTCACTGTACTGTGAAAACCTTTCTATGCAGACGGAGTATCATGAATAGAGATGAAAGAGATTCATAGTTGAAATTATGAGCTGGGATGTCATCTTGTTTCTTAGCTAACTTTATTGAGGAACAGAAACATGGTAAAACGTGTGGGAAGATGGATGAAGCTGTCAAAGTTGCTGTAAGCTAACATACGGAAATTAACTTGTGATGAACAGTTTACTGATATTGATGCTAAAAAGGTTTTGCTAGCTCCTCTGAGCAACCACTGGCAAAGCAAAGAATGACATCAGAGTAATACATGACAACCATTCACAGGTAAAAACAAGGGAGGTGAGGAGGAAGGACACAAATACATTTTTTATATTTTAATGACTATTCAAATATTCAAAAAATATGCCCTACCCCAAGTACCAACGTCAGATGTTCATGTTGAACATCTAGTTTTAAAGAATGAGGCAATCACATGTGAACATAATTCCTTTGAGAAAAAGCTGTGAACACCGAGTTCTTTAAAGTGCTCTTCTTCAGGCACAGCAGGGAGATGCTGTAACTCTGACCTCACAGTTATACGGCCTGGGAGTGAAAGATTCAATTATCCTTCGTGTTTTACAATAAGCAGGTCATTCAAAATAAATTGAATCCTTATTTACACTGTGCAAAATGACAACACAAGTCATTTTAGGGCACTTAACTGAGTAAGGTTGAGACCTTTCAACATTCAAGAGAGAGAATCCCAATGATCCAACAATTCCCTTGTGAGTGACAGCTGCGAAGAAAAACTAATTTTAACGGGAGGAAGGACCAAAGTGGGAGAGAGAAGGCAGAAAGATAATGAGATGCAGCGGTGACAGAGAAATGCAGTGAGGAGCTCAGTGCATCATGGGAGGTCCCCCGGCAGCTTAAACCTACAACACCGTAACGAAGGGATAACCGAGGTCATCAGAGCAGCCTCAACTAAAACTTGAATCAAAAATGATGTTCATATTCACCAAACAGATCCTCATTGCTGCAGATGTTCTTGCTGTTCTCATGTTTCAGGCTTCAGTGTCTCATCAAGACAAGATTTGTGAAAAACTCCTGAGCACACAAACGATGAGAATAAGTTGTCAGGTCAAACTCCACAATTCAGCACTACTGTACACAGATTACAGTCCTGTCAGAAACTAGTTTCTAACATGTCAAATGTGTTTCAACATATTGTTCTGAATTCTTTATTACGACTTTAAGGTTTGTTGCAGTTCTGGTTAAGTTAAGCCACCAAAGATGAAATCCATGTCCTCCAAAGACGCAACAACAAGCCTGTGTGTTTGTTTCCAGCTGCAGGCATCAGTGTGATCAACTCTAGAATGGACAGCAGCAGAACTTATATAAGACGCAATCCAAATCCACATCAGCGTCCTTGTCGCCTCCGATATGTGTGATGCCACAACGGTTTAAGTCCTCGCTGCATCCAGCGGTGGCTCGTCCGACGACTCCAGAGTCAAACTGAAGCTTCTCTGATGTCACAGAACAGAAACAGAAAGGAAGCGCTGCTTTCTGAGCTGTGAAACAGAGGCAGCAGAAACTGATTCCAACCAGTATGAAAGCAGAATAATAACAACTCAAACCGCCAGAAAACCTGTCACCAAACTGCATTTATTGTTCTGGCTCCTCTGCAGATGAATCGTTTTCATGACTGTATGCTGACAGGAAAATTAGGACTCTTGGGATTTGGAAACTTTCTCAGATTTCATATTTTAAAACGTGAGGAAATAAACACTGCTCGTCTATCAAAACTTTTTTTTTTCGTGTTCTTTCTCCAGAATGTCATTTTTGGAAACGAGGTGGTACACGTCTCCATTAACCTTTTGTGATCAGATCTCACTTCCCAGATCGATATACAAATGAACATGTGCATCATGTGAACAAACAGGAGATGAGAGCAAGAAACAGACATTTAACAAAATCAGACATCTTTGGCCACTCTGGCCTCATTTTATTGCACGGTTACAAGTTATTACTGTCAAATATTCTACCCAATTATGTTCTAAAGAAATACAATAAATCCCCAAATATCCTGACTTGACACATTGTTTTATTTGGTTTCCGTTCCACTTTGTCGTGAAGCACAACCGGTTTTTAAAAGAAGATCTGTTGCTGGCGTGGAGGCCTGAAAATAACGACATCCATCGGAGGCTGTGGTGAAACATGGTTTCTATTGCTGGTGCAGAGGGCGTGTGAATATTCACTATTTATATATTTAATAGTAAACTCAAACTTCTCTGGTCTTTCACTGCTGGTGAGACGTAAAAGATGTTTGAATGTTTATGTGGACTTCAGGGGACATTATTTCTACATTTTCAGATATTTTACACACTTATTAAAAAAAAAAAAAAAATCATATGTATTGATAATGATAACAAGTGGTTGCAGCCTTTTCAGCACATCTGCTAACAGCTGGGTTTGTTTGTTTTTGTCACTGTGGATAACCGCACGAACCTCCCTGAGGAGATTTACCAAGTTATCTCATCTAATCATAATCATAATATTTCTTGCCAGGAGTAGTGACTTCCCCTGGAGTCTCGTTGTCTCGGGGAGGTCGACAGCAACCAGCAGGGATGCAACAAGTTGTCAGAGGAGGGATGAAGAAAAACACAACTTTCCCAGTGTTTTGATGGAGCAGGAACAAACAGGAAGTCCTCCACACGTTCAGTCCTCAGGAACGCAGCGGCAGAAAGCTTCAGAGGGTCGCAGGGAATGTTTTCATTTAATCACTTAAAACCTGCTGTAAAATCTCAGAAAACATGAATACTGAAAATAAAATAAACGTATCTTTATTGAATTCCTGACATTCCTGCGCATTAATCTACACAGAGGCCTCGGCAGCCATTTTATTAAAACACGACCGTACACGAGGCTCAGATGAGAAAACAAGCAGAGCTTCGGTCTGAGAGTTGAGCGAGGCCGGCGGGCAGCAGGCTCCTGTGTTTCCGTGACGACAGGCTGTTTGTTGTTGAAGTGGATCCGATCAGACAGGAAACGGCGAGGGTCCCAAACACAGCGGGCCGGACGCTGTCCCCTTCTGTCCGTCTTCCTGTCTGACTTTCATCTGTCCTCCTACGGATCCAAACCTTCCTCTGTTTCCACGTGCACCTCCGCCGTGCCTCCATATCTCTCCTCCATGTTTGTCTTTATTAATCTCTTTTTGTTGACCTGAAAATAGCCTTCACCGTCAGCTCAGCTCTTCCTCTGCTTCCCCCCGCCGCTGTGTGTCTTTTCCTTTGTGATGGAGAAGCATCGTTAGTACAAACTTCCGCTCCAGCAGCTGCTGACAGCAGCATTTCTGTGCCAGGTTCACACATACAGCACTGGTGTGGTCAAATTAGGGGATTAAAGACCCCAGATCGGTCACCAGCCAATCACAGCTTGTCTTTCACGACCTGCATGATGTCACGGTGAGCTGTAGTTAGCGGCACAGTCCAGGTTAGTTTGTAGTCACTTCAGTATAGTAGAGGAAAGTTAAACTCATAAATCTAAGATTATGTGAAGATTTTCATCTGAATAAATGAACTCTTCTTTTGAAGTGGTGGCGGTCGGCATGTCCCCAGTTTGGAGAAGCAGACAGCTGCATCACTACAGAAGGACAGAGTTAGCAACAAAACATATCTTAGTCAGCAAAACAAATATAATAAAAAATCTGTTTGCGTGTCATATATTTAGGATATTGTCTTCTCTTGCCGTCAGAGAACCTTTTCCAGGGGAAAGTCCTCCATCAGCAGCTCGTCGCTCACAGCTTCAGTTCTCTTCTCTGAATACAGTCCGGGAACTCGGCCGGTGTGAGCGTTAGCTCAGCCTCTGAAGGGCGGACCAATCAGAGACCGGTGTCGGTGGTTAACCGCGTTTGTCCCGCCCCTCTTTCGCTGTGATTGGACGGCTGGTGACAGTGGCGAGCGCAGCGTTCGTAGAGTTTTCAGTTCTCACCAACAGGAACACCTAAAGGCTCAGCACCTCGTCAAGCTGCTGGCGTTCATTAAAACAATTTAAATATATATTCTGTACTCGGTTAAAAACACTTTGAT
>NW_027210875.1:222500-255000 GCF_029030835.1 Brachyistius frenatus
TCTCAAACGTCTCAAACGTCTCAAACCTCTCAAACGTCTCAAACGTCTCAAATCTCTCAAACCTCTCAAACGTCTCAAATCTCTCAAACCTCTCAAACGTCTCAAACGTCTCAAACCTCTCAAACGTCTCAAATGTCTCAAACGTCTCAAACGTCTCAAACGTCTCAAACGTCTCTCAAACCTCTCAAACCTCTCAAACTCTCAAACCTCTCAAACCTCTCAAACGTCTCAAACCTCTCAAACCTCTCAAACCTCTCAAACCTCTCAAACTCTCAAACGTCTCAAACGTCTCAAACCTCTCAAACCTCTCAAACGTCTCAAACTCAAACGTCTCAAACGTCTCAAACCTCTCAAACCTCTCAAACGTCTCAAACCTCTCAAACGTCTCAAACCTCTCAAACGTCTCAAACCTCTCAAACCTCTCAAACGTCTCAAACCTCTCAAACCTCTCAAACCTCTCAAACGTCTCAAACGTCTCAAACCTCTCAAACCTCTCAAACGTCTCAAACGTCTCAAACCTCTCAAACCTCTCAAACCTCTCAAACGTCTCAAACCTCTCAAACGTCTCAAACCTCTCAAACCTCTCAAACCTCTCAAACGTCTCAAACCTCTCAAACGTCTCAAACTCTCAAACCTCTCAAACCTCTCAAACCTCTCAAACGTCTCAAACCTCTCAAACCTCTCAAACGTCTCAAACTCAAACTCTCAAACCTCTCAAACGTCTCAAACCTCTCAAACGTCTCAAACCTCTCAAACCTCTCAAACGTCTCAAACGTCTCAAACCTCTCAAACGTCTCAAACCTCTCAAACGTCTCAAACCTCTCAAACCTCTCAAACGTCTCAAACGTCTCAAACCTCTCAAACGTCTCAAACCTCTCAAACCTCTCAAACGTCTCAAACGTCTCAAACCTCTCAAACGTCTCAAACCTCTCAAACGTCTCAAACGTCTCAAACGTCTCAAACCTCTCAAACGTCTCAAACCTCTCAAACCTCTCAAACGTCTCAAACGTCTCAAACCTCTCAAACGTCTCAAACCTCTCAAACCTCTCAAACGTCTCAAACGTCTCAAACCTCTCAAACGTCTCAAACTCTCAAACCTCTCAAACCTCTCAAACCTCTCAAACGTCTCAAACCTCTCAAACCTCTCAAACCTCTCAAACCTCTCAAACCTCTCAAACCTCTCAAACCTCTCAAACGTCTCAAACCTCTCAAACGTCTCAAACGTCTCAAACCTCTCAAACCTCTCAAACCTCTCAAACCTCTCAAACCTCTCAAACGTCTCCTCTCAAACGTCTCTCAAACCTCTCAAACGTCTCAAACGTCTCAAACCTCTCAAACCTCTCAAACGTCGTCTCAAACGTCTCAAACCTCTCAAACGTCTCAAACCTCTCAAACGTCTCAAACGTCTCAAACGTCTCACGTCTCGTCTCAAACCTCTCAAACTCTCAAACGTCTCAAACCTCTCAAACGTCTCAAACCTCTCAAACCTCTCAAACGTCTCAAACCTCTCAAACCTCTCAAACGTCTCAAACGTCTCAAACCTCTCAAACCTCTCAAACGTCTCAAACCTCTCAAACCTCTCAAACGTCTCAAACCTCTCAAACCTCTCAAACCTCTCAAACGTCTCAAACCTCTCAAACCTCTCAAACCTCTCAAACGTCTCAAACGTCTCAAACGTCTCAAACCTCTCAAACGTCTCAAACCTCTCAAACGTCTCAAACCTCTCAAACGTCTCAAACCTCTCAAACGTCTCAAACCTCTCAAACCTCTCAAACCTCTCAAACCTCTCAAACGTCTCAAACCTCTCAAACCTCTCAAACGTCTCAAACGTCTCAAACGTCTCTCTCACCTCTCAAACTCTCAAACGTCTCAAACCTCTCAAACGTCTCAAACGTCTCAAACTCTCTCAAACGTCTCAAACGTCTCAAACCTCTCAAACGTCTCAAACCTCTCAAACGTCTCAAACCTCTCAAACCTCTCAAACGTCTCTCTCAAACCTCTCAAACGTCTCAAACGTCTCTCTCAAACGTCTCAAACGTCTCAAACCTCTCAAACGTCTCAAACCTCTCAAACCTCTCAAACGTCTCAAACGTCTCAAACCTCTCAAACGTCTCAAACCTCTCAAACCTCTCAAACCTCTCAAACGTCCTCTCAAACCTCTCAAACGTCTCAAACGTCTCAAACGTCTCAAACCTCTCAAACCTCTCAAACGTCTCAAACGTCTCAAACCTCTCAAACGTCTCAAACCTCTCAAACGTCTCAAACCTCTCAAACGTCTCAAACGTCTCAAACCTCTCAAACGTCTCAAACCTCTCAAACCTCTCAAACCTCTCAAACGTCTCAAACGTCTCAAACCTCTCAAACCTCTCAAACGTCTCAAACGTCTCAAACCTCTCAAACGTCTCAAACGTCTCAAATCTCTCAAACCTCTCAAACGTCTCAAACCTCTCAAACCTCTCAAACGTCTCAAACCTCTCAAACCTCTCCTCTCAAACCTCTCAAACGTCTCAAACCTCTCAAACGTCTCAAAAACCTCTCAAACTCTCAAACTCTCAAACGTCTCAAACCTCTCAAACGTCTCAAACGTCTCAAACGTCTCAAACCTCTCAAACGTCTCAAACGTCTCAAACCTCTCAAACCTCTCAAACGTCTCAAACGTCTCAAACGTCTCAAACTCTCAAACCTCTCAAACCTCTCTCAAACGTCTCAAACCTCTCAAACCTCTCAAACGTCTCAAACCTCTCAAACGTCTCAAACGTCTCAAACGTCTCAAACCTCTCAAACGTCTCAAACGTCTCAAACCTCTCAAACGTCTCAAACGTCTCAAACCTCTCAAACCTCTCAAACGTCTCAAACCTCTCAAACCTCTCAAACGTCTCAAACCTCTCAAACCTCTCAAACGTCTCAAACCTCTCAGACGTCTTAAACGTCTCAAACGTCTCAAACCTCTCAAACGTCTCAAACCTCTCAAATGTCTCAAACCTCTCAAACCTCTCAAACCTCTCAAACGTCTCAAACCTCTCAAACCTCTCAAACGTCTCAAACCTCTCAAACGTCTCAAACCTCTCAAACGTCTCAAACTCTCAAACCTCTCAAACGTCTCAAACCTCTCAAACGTCTCAAACGTCTCAAACGTCTCAAACCTCTCAAACGTCTCAAACGTCTCAAACGTCTCAAACGTCTCAAACGTCTCAAACCTCTCAAACGTCTCAAACCTCTCAAACGTCTCAAACGTCTCAAACGTCTCAAACCTCTCAAACCTCTCAAACCTCTCAAACGTCTCAAACCTGCTGGCGTATTTCCCCACCTCACTGCAGGCAGGTGGTTTTCAGTCTCGTCCCCTTTTTTCTTTGAACTGTATGAACGTTTAACGGATCACCTGATTAAGCTTTAAAGATTCTGACTTCATAAAGATTTGATCAACTTTGACTTCATAAAGTTTTTATCAGAAAGGAACCATCAGATGGACTCAGAGGTCAAAGGTCAGAGATAATCAGATTCCCATGTGTCATCTCCAGAAAATGCAGTTCTGTCTGCGTGACCTTTGACCTCGGCTCGACTCCGTTCCAGGAGTTTGAAGTCTGTCTGGATTAATGTCTGCAGAGATGAAGGAGAACAGCAGGTTTCCCCATCAGAGACGTTTATGATCACACATCCCCGATATGTTATTGGTTCTTTGCATGCTGCCAACACGGCTGTGATTCGCTGATAGAGATGCTATTTCAAGCAAAACTACTATTCAAAACTCGCTCTGAACTATAACATTTGTATTCAAATACCCCCCCACACACACACACACACACACACACACACCGACCGACCGTGCGCTCACAGACATGAATATAAAGACAGGGTGTTTGCTTAGCGGTGAAGACATGTAGCTTTACCTTCCTGGTTTGGACCGCACCTCATCTTTATTCATGTCCTGCAGGAGTTCCACGCAGAACTTTCTGTAGTCGTCTTCACGTGTTCCCCGTGTTCGCACCGGCATGGTTTCACCTGCAAAGCGCCGAACCCCTGAAAGCAGCATCTTCTTCTCCTCATGTTATTTAATGGTGGCAGGACATCAACACCTGGACATCAGCCCCAGGACATCAGCCCCAGGACATCAACACCTGGACATCAACACCTGGACATCAGCCCCAGGACATCAGCGACAGGACATCAGCCACAGGACATCAGCCACAGGACATCAACACCTGGACTTCAACACCTGGACATCGACACCTGGACATCGACACCTGGACATCAGCCCCAGGACATCAGCCCCAGGACATCAACACCTGGACATCAGCCCCAGGACATCAGCCACAGGACATCAACACCTGGACATCAGCTCCAGGACATCAGCCCCAGGTCATCAACACCTGGACACCAACACCTGGACATCAGCCCCAGGACATCAACACCTGGACATCAGCCCCAGGACATCAGCCCCAGGACTTCGACACCTGGACATCGACACCTGGACATCGACCTGCTGTGGATCCGACCCATTCAGCACATTCCTCAACATCCTGCTGCCCTTTCATTCTTTCTTCCTCCTCAGACAAACCTTCTTGTGATGATGATGTTTTGGCTCCTGAGTGTTTGTGGTTGGTTCAACTTTTTCACTGGATGGAGTCGATGTGAAGCCACCAGCTGGTTTACTCAGGTTACCATATAGAAAATATATATAGTATATATATATATATATATATATATATATATATATATATATATCGTATAATATGTATATACTATACTGTAGATAGTCTGGCTCTGTCTGAGGGTAACTGCGTATTTTAGAAACATTGGAACAAGCCTAATTTTTGCTTCAAATAAACTTGAGTTAGCATCAACAGAACGAGGGATTGCAAGCAAGCAAAATATGTTCTCTACAAATTATGTTTTGGGCTGCGTTGATGGCAAGTTAAAGGATGAAGATTTGAAGACTTTTGAAAACCTGATTTAAAAATTTCTGCCGTTTTAAATTTGGTCAGAATCTGGATGAAACCACTAACTTGGCAATATGTTATGTTGGAAGCATAAAAAGAAAGAACTGTTCTGAACGTAAAACTGACAAAAAAAGATCTTCTAATTTTATTTATCCATAAACACACAAAAACAATTTATCATTAGTATGGTGCTGTGACATCAATCTATAGATGCAGGTGGACACATTACTACCGACATTAATATCAACAAGACTTACTGTTTTATTTTTAAACGAAGAACTCTTCAGTGTGATTTAGTGCTGTTATTTAAAGGAGAAATAAAGCACCAAGGTCAGACGTGATACGAGAACGTGCTCCTTGGCCTGTTGAGAGCAGAGAATAATTCATTAAGTGTGTGTTATGAGGTGGGTGTATTTTTCCAGGACCCAAATGCAAGCACACAGACTCGAGGTATAAGTTCCAAAAATACGGTCTTTATTGTCCAAAAAATAAACAAACAAAAAACTACAAACCAAAAGGTGGCACCGAGCGTGTCCACCTTACGTCCAGTCGGGAGGGCAACTCAACCGACAGCTCCAGGGGGACACGGGTAACAGGACAGCCGGCAGACCAGCGGAAGGGACGGCGTCAACAATCCTCCAAGCCGGGAGGGCAACTCCACCGACTGGTGATTTTGACCGGGAATATCCGCAGGAGACACAGAGGCCGGAGGAACGGGAACAGGAACAGGACTGACAGGGAGCTGACGGGGAGCAGACGGAAGACGGACGGGTGGCTAACAATAAATGAACCGACAACCAGAGGAGTGCAGGGGCAGGTTACATATAGTCTGGGGAGGTGATCAGGAAGATGCAGCACACCTGCAGGTGGTGATCAGGGGTGAGTGGCTGCATCTGCTGGGACTGGTGAGGGGCGTGGCCACGGGAGGTGAGGGGCGTGGCCACAGGCAAAGACAGGGGACACAGGAGGAGAGGTGATCGGGGGCAAAATGGAGGACAAAACTGAACTCCTGACAGTGTGTCTGACAGTGGAGTGAACTCCGTTTGTAAAATGGATGATTTATCCCATAATTAGGTTTGAACACATTAAAGGGATAGTTTATCTTTGTTTTAACATTTCAGAAGTGCTGAAAAGAATATTATAATTATAAAAATGGCACAGTTGGTTTTCCGTAGCAGTGTTGTGTGTCTTTGTCTGCACTGAGTTGATGTGTTTGTGTGTGTGTGTGTGTGTGTGTGTGTGTGTGTGTGTGTGTGTGTGTGTGTGTGTGTGTGTGTGTGTGTGTGTGTGTGTGTGTGTGTGTGCTGACTTCTCATTGTGATTAGTGCGGCATAAGTGTGTCATCTGATTTGCTGACAGCCTCCTTCAACAACGTGTCAGTGAAAATATTAAAGGAGTCCCGCTGTCATGCGGTGATTATCTCTGATCCTTCACTCTTTACTCGCCGCCGTGACCAAAAAAAAAAAAAAATGCTGCGTGGACATTTCCCTTCTTTTTCTTTTGTTTCCTTGTGTTCACTCAGGTTTTCTGCTGATGATCTTGTTTTACTGTTTCTGATTTATACATCTTTCTATCTTATTTACTGTGTGTGTGTGTGTGTGTGTGTGTGTGTGTGTGTGTGTGTGTGTGTGTGTGTGTGTGTGTGTGTGTGTGTGTGTGTGTGTGTGTGTGTGTGTGAGTGTGTGTGTGAGTGAATTAGACCCATGTCCCTACTGCAGCACTTGTTGAATATATATTTAAACATAATAACAGACAATAACAGTTTAATGTAACTTCAAATTGAGAGAAAAAAAAAGAAAAAAGAAAGACAAATATGATTGAATCAGTGAAAAATACAGTATAACTAGAAATTCAAATATTTTCCAAATAAAACTGTGAACACCATTTAGGTTCAGATTGGGACGGCCGTTCCTCCCACTTGGGGGTCGTGAGTTTTCCCAAACCCGCCTGGTGCCTCTTGTCCTGGGGAGCTCCAAAAACCTCCAGAGATGTGCTGTGTGATGTGCCCGACTATTTCTTGGTGGTTCCACGTCCCACCAGCTTTCTCCTCTAGCGAGGTCACGTTCCACGTTCCTGTAGCTGGACTTGTTGCTGGGGTTCGCCTCATCCATTCCTCTGTCCAGACCTCCGTCCGGGTCTCCGTCCAGGCCTCCGTCCGGGCCTCCGTCCAGGCCTCCGTCCAGACCTCCGTCCAGGCCCCCGTCCAGGCCTCTGTCCAGACCTCTGTCCAGGCTTCTGTCCAGGCTGGGGGAGGTGGTGCAGCCCACTTGTCATCTGGGTTGTTTTGAACTCCCCTCCCATGCGACCGATTTGCCTTGGAAGACCCCATCGATGCTGAAGCCCCCGACAACACAGCTCCCAGGATCACTGACACACTCAAACCCCTCCACAACAATTAGGTGATGATTCTTGGAGGTGTAGTGATTTAAAAAAAATAAAAGTTATTATAAAGAATTAAAATTATTCATAATTGTAACTACTAAAAATATTAACAAAAATGTAAATTCTGTAAAAATGATTGAACATTTACAATCTAATATTATTTGCATTATTACATGTTAACTGTAAAACAGCTCAAATATGTTTTATCTCATACTGAAGAAGTGAGGCGACATAAATAAATGAATGTTCATAGTCGAGGATTAAAAGAAGATTTCTGGAAAATTTCAGGCTCAAGGTGTTTCTAAGTGTGTGTGTGTGTGTGTGTGTGTGTGTGTGTGTGTGTGTGTGTGTGTGTGTGTGTGTGTGTGTGTGTGTGTGTGTGTGTGTGTGTGTGTGTGTGTGTGTGTGTGTGTGTGTGTGTGTGTGTGTGTTTGTGTGCGTGTCTGAGCACCAGCGGCCTGATGATGTAACTATCTGTCTCCTGAAAGAAATCAACTATTCTGTCTTTGAGGACCTTCCAGCCCTCCAGCAGACCTGAGGGTGAACGCAACCTGACCCAGTGTGTGTGTGTGTGTGTGTGTGTGTGTGTGTGTGTGTGTGTGTGTGTGTGTGTGTGTGTGTGTGTGTGTGTGTGTGTGTGTGTTCTCAGGTCTGAATATTTCTTTGATGAGATTGAATAAATAAATGTGAGTTCAAACACTTAAAAGTTGGCACCAGATTTTGGGATTCAAAGCACTGGTCATCTGTCAGTGGATTAAAGACGGTGTGACATCATCTGGTTTAACCATCGTGGAAAAGATCCAGATCGATATTTTTCATCATGTATGTTGGGTTTCTAAACAGTTTGATACGTACTGCATTGCAAGTTAAAGGCTCCAATTTCAATTCACTTCTATTCAATTTTATTTAAAAAGCACCAAATCCCAACAGAACTTTACAACATTACACGGAGGAACTTAACAATTCAACAATTCCCATGTAAGCTAGGAGGGAAAAACTCCCCTTTGACAGGAAGAAACCTCCGACAGCTCCGGCTCAGAGGACCAGACATCGTTACTGACGTTACTGACGTGGACAGCCGGCCGGCGGAGGCTACTACATGCTCCATCAAATGTGTCACAGAAATCCATATTGTTTAGAGAGGAAAATACTGCAGGAGTAATCCCGCCTGCAAATGTTATCGCCTGAAGCAGAATCAACCAGCAGTAATGAACACGTGGACAAACATGAGAAACTTCAGCCCCGTAATTCAATCAAATCTCTTCGATAGAATCCATTTGTAAAGAGAACTTTGATGGAGAAAGTACAAGTTCGAGTACAAGTAAACCATTTTAGACAACATCAGCTGGACGTCGTAATCACAGCAGCCGGCGTGACATGTAAAGCATTTGTTTCTGGTACAGCGGAAAGGCAGATGCAAGATTTAGTTTTGTTTTGTTTGTTGGGGACATGAAACGTTTATTGGAGAAAATGTAAAGTACCTCTCAGAGCAGGTTGTAGCTGCAGCAGATCAGAGTCCTGTTCTTTATTCTACCAGTCAGCAGTTCGAGTTCAGGTGCTCCATGTTCTTCACCTGGGATGGGAACTTTCTGAGAAACATTTATTTTGCAGATAATTGCCTGTTTTTCTTCCAAATGTAAATCTTGTTAAATCACAAAAAAAAGGTCTTGCAGGTTTCCATTGTTTGATATCCTGTATTAAATCCTATTGACACAACTCTACATAGAACAAAAAGAGTTGACCAGCAGCCGCCGGATCTTCAGGTCTGTCAGTAGACTTCAAACTGTCTTCATAAGAGCGGCGCTGAGCTGCACCACCAGGTTTCGTTCACAATCACGACCAGTCTCTCACTACCCACCTTTAAGTCCGTACTTGTTTTTTCAGAAAACTTCAGACGTTTGGAAGATCAATGAACTTCTTGAGAGTTGTTGTTTTCTTTTTCCACTGAGGAGTTTTCCTGCACGGTTTGTGAGTTGTATCCTCATTTCTGCCAGATGCTCAGAAACCTGCTGCTCTTTTAATTCAAGCCTTCTCTGAAGGGACTCCGTCAAACACTCAGAGGTCGTGGACATTTCGTCTTGTCCATGAAGCATCCAGCAATGTTCTGCTTCAACCTGTTAAATCATACAGTCTGGATTTGCAGGTGAGTTAGGGGGTGATGCAGAGAGAAAGTCTGTTGACTGTCAGTCTTGTTAAAATATGGGTTGTCCTTCTCCGTACGGCTGCAGCTGTTTAATGGTGTCGTTGCGTTGGATGTGTGCATCCTTGATGCGATGTGACATCTGCTTTACTGATCTCAGTCGGCAGCACCGGTACTTTCCAAACAGCTCCTCCTGAGAGCGGACATCCAAACGTGAAAACAAAACTCAACCTGTCAGTCGCTCATCTTTCATGCAGCTCACTTTCATGCTCCTGCAGTGAAAAAGACTGTAAATGGGTTTGAACAGTTCCATTCAGAAACACGTGTGCATGTAAATGTACTGACTACAACAAAGACTGACTCCTCATCAACTGCTCTCACTGGGCTGACTTACATCACAAATATACGAAACAATACATCTCTCTGTACGCCCATCAATCTTCAGCAGCCTACACATTAACGAGAAGGAAATCAGGTCATTTATTTCAACTCCTGCCCTTCGATTCTTTACGCTGAAATCTGAAGGCTGTGCAGATGAAATGTCTCGTGTACCTTTGTGGACACATTGACCTGCAACCACAGACTGGATATAAAAGTGTTCGTAGCTTCCGGCTCAGAAAAATGAAGCCGATGTTGAAGTGCCTTAAGCTGCAATACCACCGAGGACCACTAGAGGTCAGCTCATTTCCATAGACTCCCATTTAATTTCTCTCATGATATTCTCAGTCAATAAAAATGTTCCACAACCTTTCTGTATTTTGCTAAATTCACTCTTCCAAATTAGAAAAGAAGATTCAAGAAGACCTGTTTTTGGGGGCGTGTCTGTTTGATTGACAGGCCTGTGGTGCAGTCAGGTTACAGCTATCGGTGGGCGGGACGTAGTATCGTCAGGTTTCCAATCAGATCCATTAGATCCACCGCTGGCTCCTCCCCCAGCTCGTCCAAATATGGTCACTTCCTGCTCCAAACCGCTCCGAACTAGCAAAGATGGTGACGGACAGAATCTGAACTGGAGGATTCATAACGTTCACGAACCAACGATGACATCACTAATGGATGATGACATCACTGCTGGTTATCGTTTGATGCACCCCCCCCCCCCTCCACACACACACACACACACCTCCTTCCAATCTAACACCTTTGGGATAAACTGGGACAGACAGACTGACAGCGTTGAAGCTCACTGATGCTCGCTTGGCTACACTGCTGTTGTATCAGCACAATAATGTCCACGGTTGTAGAATGACATTCAGATATACTTGACCATGTTTCACCTTTTAATCCCGCCTCTCTTTCTCTCTCTCTCAGAACCCGGGCTGACCAGAAACCTCCAGTTCCTCCAGCGTCCGTCCAGAGTCACGGCTCTGCTGGGAACGGACACGGTGCTGGAATGTTCCGCCTCCGGATACCCGACTCCGAGCATCCAGTGGAGGAGAGGAGAGGAACTCATTCAGAGCTGGTCCGTCTCTCCGTCTGTTTGTACTACAGCCTAAACGGATCAATGTTGAAACCACACAGCATCCGACTCCGGGTTCAGTTCAGTCATTAGTATCCTGTGGTTCTGTCTTTTTTTCTTATTGTCAAAACGTCCCATTAACACACTCAAATCAACAGCAATGAATTGAACAGTCTTGTGTTTAAACACAGCATGATCTCTCTTATTCCTCTGTACCAATGAGCTCTATTAAACCACAGCGGATTACATGGTGCTTTATCACCATGACGACACACCGTGGAGTTTGTTTGTAAGAAACACCCACAAGAACATCAAGTGTGCATTAATTACTCCTCTGAAAGTAGTCCCCAACAAATGTACTATTTCCTCCTCTTTGATTATTGTTTGATAAATTGTTTTTTTGGAACTTAGAGCTGAATTTTTTTTTACATGTTCTTAAAGATTCATTTGGAAAAAGACATGTTGGGGCTACAAATCAGTGAAGTCGATGCGTTTGAACAGTCAGACTAACACTATGTTGGTTCGGGTGTTTTCAATTGTTGAAGATAAATAAAACCAGTACAGCAGATTTATTCTTTAGGTTTCAGAACGAGCACAAAAAACACTGAATTATTTTTTATTGTTGAATAATGCTCAATGAATTGATGAAAGTCGTCTCGTTCTTCTTTTCTACTGTAGGAACAACAAGTACTCTCTGCTGGCGGGCAGTAATCTGATCATCAGGAGTGTCACTGACGACGACTCGGGCGGTTACAGCTGCACAGCCACCAACAAGAACCACAACATCACTGAACACGCAGAGCTCAGCGTCCTCGGTAAGAAATAATACACGTCCTCTGGGCGGCGTTTTTGCCATTTGGATAGTGAGAGTCGAGAAACGTTTCGAGGAAACAATGATTATATTAGTCAGCTTTGGCAGCCATGAGTAAACCACCTAAACCCAATTTTAACAATAACCCTAAAACACTCTTACACCATAAATGGGGACTTGAATAAGACTTTGTCTGATTTGCGTCTCCGATCACATCTTTAGGACAGACTGTCCACGCTGTTGTCAGAAAGTGATCTGATCAGATTTGGTGTGTGCAGACATCACCAGCCTATCGGCCTGGGTTGCTGTGGTAACGACCAGTTCATTTTGGCGTCTTGTCCACGGATTGTCGTTGATGTCATCATTGTGTGTTGTTGTTGAAATCCAATCCTTGAGCGACCGGACTCAGACCATCTATTGAAATCCGGTTGGAAATCGTAACAAATTCCAACAAAACACGTGTTCGGGCCGTCGGTCTGGACGAAGCTGAAACGTCTCACTCAGATCGGTCCTCACACAGATAGAAGATCAAGAACACACACATTGTCTGTGCTCAGCAAAGTGTGGCAGCTAAAAGAATTAAATCATGTAACTTCTCAAAGCTCCTGGGGAAATGAGGGAAAAAATAAAAGTGTCTGGAAACTGATAACCGCCTGACAGCCCCAAAACTAAAACTAAATAAAATAGAATAAAAATGGTCAGCATCCCTCCGCTGACAGGAGCCCTCTAGGCTGCAGACACTCTCAGGGACGGGGAATCACATCCACAATCAAATGCAGTCATGAAAAATAAAATGGGAGCCGTCGGTTTGCTTCAGGAGTTTTTCATGAATAAAATAGGTTTGTATTTATTGTCTGACTGCTCCTCAGCTGCTGCTGGATTCCTGCTGAAGCTGCGTGAGGATTCAGACACCTGAACGCCGGCTCATTGTTTGGTAGAAGCAATTACCTTCAAAGCATTTCTGGTTTGCATAACAAAATACCAGAAGATCAGCGAATGCTACTATAAAGACATATTGCTGCGATACCTATTAACACACTGTTATTCTACAGCACGCTTGTTTTTGGTTTTGAAAAACTGAAGCACCTTTTTGGGTTCACATAAAAAATACATAAAAAATAGTACTAAATACTAAAATAGGATACTGTCAGTGTCCAGGTCGACTGTTAGACGGAGATCTGCGCTGTGTGGGGGGGCGACCGGCTGCTGCATGGCTTACTGATTTATAAATCAGGCACCAATAACACGCCTCTGGACCAGTTTGCATTAAAGATGAGATTAGATGAGTGAACATCTAAAGTCCAGAACTTCTTGCACAGTATCATGTAACATCTGTTGTTGCTGTGGTTTTGGGATCAGAAAATGATTCACAGATATTCATCTCAATTAAGGTGTTCAATGGTCATTTTACTGCAAAGCATTTATTATGGATCATAATGGACTCGTTGTTTGAAGTACAAGTGAAGGTTAATGCAGAGACGATGTCGATTCAATTATAGCAAATTGTAAGAAATGCCAGGACTGAAACCCGATGTTTAGTTTTGGTGGTTTGGTTCAGCCGAGCACAAAGTCAGCAGAGTCTGAGGGGCGTCTTCCACTCCGGAGGTCTCAGCATCCCCTCAGCATCCAGCGGGCTGAATGAGGTCAGTGGGCAAATGACGCCTACTGGCCCCAAAATACTTTTGTCCTTGTACTGTCGACCAAATATGAGCTTTTAGTGTCAGAAACAGTGAATTAAAGGGTGTCACAAGCAGTTAAACATGACTGTAAAAGCACTTTGTTTTTGAACAATTCCCGTTTGTGGAGATTCAGCAGGAAGTCCGCCGCAGGACATGTTTGGAGCCTGTTTCAGAGAAGCACTTAGCAAGATGGTGACGGACAGAATCTGAACTGGAGGCTTCATAACGTTCACCAACCAACGATGACATCACTGATGGTTGATGACATCACTGATGGTTGATGACATCACTGATGGATGATGACATCACTGATGGATGACGCTTGCCTGCGTGTGGAGCCGACCTCCAGTGGCCAGATGAAGGACCGTTTTGGACTGTAAAAAGTTCAACCCAGCAGCATGTTATAAAATAATGGAGCAGGAATGTGCACTCTGTGTGGTCTGTGCAGAAGTGGCAGCGTGTTCTTTGCTTCCGTCCGACGCTGTGTGCATCAGCAGCCCCGCTGCGTTGACGTGCTCTTCTTATTTAATTACATAAAGGAGCTTTGTTTCATCACGCAGGGCTGCAGCCTGGATGTGTCCCATGCTCTATAAGCAACGACGTTTCTTCTTTCTGTTACTCTCAAACTGACTTACGGGACGTCACCAAACTCCAACATCAGTGTTGTTTTTCCTCTAATTAGAATTCTTGATCGTACCTTTATTGAAACTGAAGACTGTATATATTCTTGGAGCAGAGAGACTTGAAATCAAACAGAAGCAGCTGTTGTTTGTTGGACTCTCAGGAGCAAATCTGCAAATTAACCTTCGGGTGTTTTCAGTCTCCTTCCAGCTGGGCCTCTCAGCTCCTCTCTGTCCTTTCATGTCTTTGTCTCCAAGTCCCCGCTGAGTCTTTTCTCTGTGTTCCCGTCACATTCATATTCTGTTTACACTCTGCTCTCACCAGCGACTGCCTGCAAACATCACATGATGTAGACAATAAACAGGAGGAGTCTGTGTGCTCAGGATGTCACATCTGGGATCTGATCAGAGAGTGTTCGCTCCTGTCATGTAAACATTGGAGGCACGTTTCTGAAACCGTGTTACTGCTCAGCTGAAGCTGCTTCTGAAAAGTACCACGACACACAGCGCTGTTTGGCGTGTGTTCAAATAGATGGACTGGATCTTATATTTTACTTAGAATAAAGTGAGATCTCTCCTTTACAATAGTTTGTTTTGTTTGGATCTTCCCCTTTTCTGCATCACCTGCTGTCTCCTCAGTTCGATTCAATCGATAGAACTTCATGTTTGAGTTCTCTGCCTTCATGTGGGTGGAAAAAAATCATTTCCACACAGCCGCACATTAAACGTTCAAATGTAATTTGAAATTTCCAAATCATTCAAAAATAGAAGCAGATTTAACAACGTTTCCACTCTTTTCTTTTGAATTTGTGGAGATGAAATGAAAGTCGTTGATGTGCTGAATGAGCTGCTGGTGTTTGATGCAGTGACGCATTTCCTCTCTGAATCAGAGGGAAATAGAGGAGAGAAGATGTTCAGTTGCTAATAACTATCGATCTGCGTGTATTCTGTGTTTCTGACGTTTTTATAATAAATCTCAGATGGGACGGCTGACATGAAAAGATAGATCTGCTGTGGGAAAAAGAAGTTCAATCTCCAAAGACAAACAAAAAAAGTCAGCCGAGAGAAGTTCAAGTACATTCCTCCTTTTTATTGATCACAACACTCACCGAACAAACAACTGAAACAGTTATTAAAAACAAACAAAGAACGGAGTACGACGTGTTATTTAGTTTATTTCTTGTTCCGGGTCGACTCTGACTCCAGAAATACACATTTCTCTCCCACAATTATCCCGGTTGTGTTGATGCCAGCGGTGGATAGTGAGCGCATGAAGCTCCGATCACCAGAGACCAGAGTTCACCATCGCTGCTTATGTTTAGGCAACAAAAGCACTTTGGTCCATTAAGCGTTCTTTTGAAATGTGACTCAGTAATCGATGTGAATGATGCAGCTGTAACCTGAATATTCCACTGAACACGTGATTTAGTTCCGTCCTCCGCTCGGCTTCGTATCCCACCGGGAGCGTTTCGTACCTTCCTCCCTGATGTGGTCACGTTTCCTCCATGTCTTTGCCTCTTTCGCGGGTAAATGATGTTAAACGGCTTCTTGTTCGTCCGTTGTGTGTTTACTGTTTTCATTTCCTACTTTGTGCTGCAGACAAAGTTAATACAGCTGCTGTGTTTTAGCCATTAAAAGCATGAATCCTCCTTTTTATTGCGTAACTATTTCAGATGTCGTGTCTGTAGCAGGAGGAGGATGCATTTCTTGTCCAAATTGAAAGACATGGGATTAAACTTTAGTGATGTGTTTTACAAAGAAGAGTTTTAGTTTGAAAATTGACCGGGATTTTATTTTATTTCCTCGACTGACTTCCTGTTCAGCTTGCCGCGGTCTCATGAAGCGTTGACTTTAATTACAGAGATTCACTCCATGCAACATGTTCCGTCGAGGCCAAAATGAACAGCCTTGGGTCATGTGTTTGATATATTAGGGACACTTGGTAAAGATTTAAAATACATTAAGTGTCCATGTCCACATCAGTAGGTTGTTCTGAAAAGCAAAACAAAACAGACACTAAAATTTAAAGCAACCATTTTATTAACTATGATTGCAAACTCAAAATCGATCTACATAATAGACGGATTCGGTTTTGATTTCCAAACACTGAATATTTCACCAAGAACTGAACTCAAACTCTGTTCTGTTCTCTGAGCTCAGAGAAGAGAAGAAGCAGCACCGACGTCTTTCCATCCTCCAGATTAGTTGGCGCTGATGAAGAACATGTCTAAAAGAGAGGACAGAGTAAGAAGGCCGGCAGGAATAAAAGGATTAAAGACAGGAGGGAAGAAACCTCTTTGTTGTTTGATGTTTTTATGGTGAACAAACGGAAGCTGCTGCTGCAGACTTTGTACACTTCAATCTGTTGTTATGTAATTTCTTCTCTTTAAATGTTTGTTTTTTTCTGATAAAACATGTCCGAGCTGTAACCGAGCTCTCTCTTATCATGACGAGTCCTCAGCTATCTGGGAATCCACTCTGGATTTATTTATTCATCCCCCATGTGTCTGCTTTTATCACCGTCTGCCTCATCTGGAAATTAAATATATTTGATAAGGTGAACTGTTTACTTACACGCTCCATTTACACATTATCTCTGCATATTTATGGAGCATTGTGCAGAGATAACAAACATATACATGCACACATGGAGGAAACATTTGAAGTTTCAGAGTCTTGTTGTACTCACCACACTGTTGCTTAAGTTCTTTATTTAACACAAATCATTACTTCCAATCACACTTGATACTCGCTGCATAATGATTTAAAGTCTTCTATCGGCTGAGCAGTAATAAACTTTGTTTCTTTCGGTATTTTGATGGGAAACATCTTCAGGAATTCTTCATTTCCATTTATGTTATCTTAAACCTCAGAACCAGATGGACGCAAATAGCATCCACATTTCCACCCGTTCTTCTCGGTCGAACATGCAGTGAGTATTCATCGCAGAGATGCAGCAGTTCATCGTAGGAAACTGCACAACTTGAGCTTTCCAGACATGTCAGTGTCTGAAGCGTTGCAGAGATAACCAAAATTGAAGTTACATCGTCGTTACACTGCATGAAGCTCCGCCCCCTTTACACAACACAGTTGGTTTCTCTGTACGACAAAGCGTTTTCAGCTAATCCAGTTTTTAAATCATAGCTGACCTCTGTGTCGTCTCCAGCATCGGACTGACATGACGTCCCACTAAGTAAAATGGAATAATATTAATGATGTCACTACCGCTGAGTTATTAGCACTCATCACGGGAGCCGATCGCCTGCTTTGGGCCTCTGGACCCCCGGAGTCATTCATGAGTCAGTGTCCCACAAACTTGGTTCAGATATTGCTGGATTTCGGACAATCTCCTCCACACAATTATAACATGATATCTCTACTGACAATTTTTTGTGGTGAGATACATGTAAAAACATAACAATTTCTTAAAACGGAATTATTTTATTTCTACGTACAAAGGCTAATATACAAAATCTCCAAGTATGAAAAGTATCAAAATAAATAATGACAGATTTGGATAGCCTCGACTGTCCTGAAAATAACAAGATGTACCAAGATATGAACTTAAAAGTGATGCTAGTGCAATTACTGATAAAAGTGGGTTCAGGATTAATAGCAATCAAAAAAAGAGTGCAAGCAAATGGAAAAACAAGCCAATTAAAGTGTTATTTGTGTTTCATATTAATTATGATCTTTTTTTATATATACATATATTCAAACCTCCCTTTGACAGCACGCCTCCTCCTTTAACCTGTGACTCTATCATATAATTTGTTTGCCATAAATGCTGCATAGATTTATTCTGCTCATTAGTTTTAAGGATTTGGGAATTAAGTTTGACTGTTTATGCCCTCTAAAACTTTTATTTTACATTTATAGAGTTAATACGTGTATCTGAGGACATGCAAATAAGTTCACCAGTATAATGTCTTAGTATTAAATTTGAAAACCCTCCAGATAAAATAAAACAACAAAACTGAGGAGTACATTTGCTGGACACGTTAACAAGCTCACTTCTCCAGTTTCTGTCTTGCATTTACATTAAACATTAAATATGTTGTGCTAATATGCCCCATTACGCCTTGTTTTTTTTTGCCAAATGGAGGCAGTTAGATGCAGATGAATATCCACAGCAAGGTGATGTATGGAGATGTGTGTGTTCTGACTCCACAGGGCAGTGACCATGATTAGATGATTAGGATAACGAATGCTTGTTGTTTTCCATAATAATGAGTGCAGCCCAGCTCATTAGCCAGTTCCTGTTAGCAGCTTAATGAAAGCCGTGAGAAACGAAGCAAGCACCGCAGCTATCAATCATCTTCACTGTGTTGCTGTCAGTATGGCCTGCTGATGTTGGTGCTGGATGCTAATGAAGAAAAACCTTTTAGGTTGGAGGAGAAATTGTCGAGTCACCCGCAAGCTGCAGGATTGACCACATACAACAGCTCACACCACATCCCCACGCAGCGGGAGGGATTGTAACAGGAGGCTTTTATTGTGTTGTTGTCAGACTGTTATATTGTTGTTATAGTGTTGTTGTAGGGGTGTTATAGTGTTGTTATAAGGGTGTTGTAGTGTTGTTATAAGGGTGTTATAGTGTTGTTATAAGGGTGTTATAGTGTTGTTATAAGGGCGTTGTAGTGTTGTTATAAGGGTGTTGTAGTGTTGTTATAAGGCTGTTGTAGTGTTGTTATAAGGGTGTTATAGTGTTGTTATAAGGGTGTTGTAGTGTTGTTATAAGGGTGTTGTAGTGTTGTTATAAGGCTGTTGTAGTGTTGTTATAAGGGTGTTGTAGTGTTGTTATAAGGCTGTTGTAGTGTTGTTATAAGGCTGTTGTAGTGTTGTTATAGGCTGTTGTAGTGTTGTTATAAGGGTGTTGTAGTGTTGTTATAAGGGTGTTGTAGTGTTGTTATAAGGCTGTTGTAGTGTTGTTATAAGGCTGTTATAGTGTTGTTATAAGGGTGTTGTAGTGTTGTTATAAGGGTGTTATTGTTATGTTATCAGGGTGTTATTGTTTTGTTATAACGGCGTTATTGTTTCGTCATAAGGGTGTTATTGTTTTGGTTATAAGGTTGTCTTATGTGGTTCTATGGATATTGTCATATTTGTGTAATGTCACATTGAGGTAACAGTGTTGCCACATTTCTGTTACAATTTACTTATGCTAGTGTTGTTATAGTATATGTTAAAGATGTTCCCGTGTTAATCTGAAACTACAGACAGTGCCTCCAGGATTTTGTTGAGTTTTTTTGCGATTGTTGTGATAGAAAGCATACATTACGTGACAGATTTTGTCAAAAATTGCAATGCAATTTACAGAGTTAGTATTTTATAGTAAAAATTGCCAGTCGAGGAAAGAAGTTTTTTCTTTTTTTTTTTTTTTGCACTACTTAATAAACATTTTATGTAAACACATCCTTTGATAATTATTATGCTGCACATCACAGAAATATAGTTATGTGAATTTTGCAAAATTGCAGGTATTGTGGAGAATTTGCTTTAATAATCGCAAGATTTCCTGAAGGGACTGGATAACAAATAGAAATGGACATAACACACCATGTGAAATGTAACCAGGAAGTCGTTTGCATATTTATCACATCAGTGTCTTTAACTGGCATATGTAACCCAGTTAACCAAATCTGTAGGATCTCTAATACGCTCATTTAGTTTTTTGTTAAATACACAAACATATTCAGGAAATCCGTGTTGCAAAATTACAACTTGTGAGTCAGTTTTATTTCTAATCACATCTGAACTGAAGTGTTACATGTTTGTATTTAAAATGAGAGTGATGTGGTGAAAACTGAAACATTGTTAATGCAGTTAAAAATGTCCTGCAGTCAAACATGCACACACACACACACACACACACACACACACACACACACACACACACACACACACACACACACACACACACACACACACACACACACACACAAACTAACAGCAGTAAAACAGATTGCTTGGGTCTCTGTGGTCTGTGGTGATTGTCTCACTTTGCTGTAGAATCATTAAGTCTCTCCGTAAGAAAGATGGCACACACGAACACACAAACACGCACACACATCCTCCTGGTTGTGGCCTGCGGGGTTCCTCTCCTGATTAATTACAGACTCTGTGAATTACTGTGGGTGTTTTAGAAAACATTTAACAAGCTGCCAAACTCCCCACTGAGCTGCCGGCCGGCCTTGCCACCGCTCGCCCGAAGAGATCGAACCGCCGACTTAAAGACATGAAAGAAAGACAGCAGAGAGACGGGACGAGGTCACGCAGCTCCCGCAGAGACGGGGGAGCCTGCTCTAATGCGGAGGGAGGGTTTAAGTGTGTCAATATGTCCAGCAGTGCAGACCAGTCCAAAGAGATAAACTGCCAAAAGCGCCCCTCCCTCAGACATTTTGGAGTTGTCCCTCTGTGGATGAAACTCAGTGTCATCAAAGCTGATTTTAATTCAAAAATAACTAGAATTTGATATGAGGTATCACGGGGGGTTTGAAGGGAGCAGAGGGATGAATAACGCTTGAAGCCAACTAATAGGCAATAAACACAACAGTGTGAAGTCTGTCATATAAAGTATGAAATTCATAAAGTTGATATGGTTCCATCAGGTTCAATTCAGGATATGATAATGGTTTTATTTCACACGGTGCGCGTCCACCAAAATGTGACCAAATTTAGACATTGATTAATTAAATTCAAATAACATGAGCACTTATAAACATGTGAGGATTACTCGGGTCCGAGGGGTGAGCTGGCCCAGGAGCCTCGTCAAGGGTTAAAGTGACTGTTAGGATTTCTTGCTGGAGATGCAAAAGAAATGCTGAACAACACTAAGGAAAGAAAAACGACAAGAAGTACGCTTGAAAAAACACAAACTGATACAAACTGATTTCAAAGGGATGTGAAACAACCAAAAGAGATGAACAACAACCACCGAGAGGCACGAATCTCCTACAAAGTGACACAAAACAAGCCCAGTGGGATGTGAAGTAAGAAAGTGACAACAAATAAATGCATAAGAAACAAAAAAATAGCTGTAAAGTAACACGATATGACCTAAAGAGACATGAAACCAACCCAAACAACCACATACAGACTTCAGATAACATTTGGACGTATTGCACCTTGGTACGAACCCATTGTCTCAATCTGTCAACGCTTTCCCCCCAACATTAGTGCACAAGTGTTGTAGGAGACGTCCTTCATTCAAAATCTCATTTTGGTAAAGAAAATGAGCTGAAAGTATGAAGAATAAAAGAAGAGGCTCTGCAGAGAAACGGCCTGTCAATAATTTGACCTCCGTCGGGCCACAAGATGCATTAAATCACAGGAGTCAGGAGGTGATGAACACAGATCAGATGTTTCTCTCATCTTTCATTGGTTTTGTGGTTTTATATTCAATTATTTCAGTAAAGCCATGTGTTGAATTTAGTAGAACGTGTCAGGACGCCCCAAAGTGGGCTGATTTTGTTCAGAGGTCAAAAAGATGAGAGTTTAATCTCTTCAGATATGAAGTATTTTCGAAGCTAATGATGCGAGCTCAGCTTTCCTTTTCTCCCTGTTTGAAGTTTGACCTTTTTCTTTTTGTTTTACCGGCTGCTTCCCCAACAGTCCGATTGGTTTACAGTCGGCCAGTTTAGTGACGAGTCCACGACAGATCCAGACCCTGTTTTCAAAAAGCAAACAGGCTGAGAGTGAAACCCCAGAACAAAGCCGCAGCTGCTGCTGAGTGACGTGAAGCAGGACGTGTTCGGTTTGTGGGGTGATTTTAATCTTTTGAATTTAAGTTTAATTAAGACGAACACATTTACATCCGTTGAGCTTCTGAATGGTTTGAAACACCTGGAAAATGAGCTCATCACACATCCAGAGAACATTATTTACTCTGGACGTCACAAAAGTACTTTGAATAACAATCTGTTTTATCTATGATCCTTTCTACACGCCCCCCTCCCCCTCCTTCTCCCCTCCTCCCTCTACTTCAGTTAATCAGCATGTCTTTATGCATAAAGTGTTTGGTGTTGCAGATTAAAGTGTCGCCTGCTCCCGGGTCACATATGTTCCGGCTGTTTAATCCGCCTCAGTCTGTCCGGTGTGGCGCTGCTGCTCATTTCTATCTGCCTGATCGCAGGTTTTTAATGCGCCATCTGAGGCCGACGAATCAAATCAAGCTGACCTATCCTTTGTCTCTTAAACTTGGTAATCCAGGATTTGAACTCAATCATGTCACAGGGGAAAGGAAGAAGACCTTATGTGACTTTTGCCCCTCGGGTCACGATCCCGACGGGATTTTTCCTGCTCTGTCTCGGGTCGAGCTGAAAGTCACGCCGGTTATGAAATAATAAGATGTGGAGGAAGATTTCCTTCAGTTTGTGCCGAAGACAACGGATGAAAGTGAGAAAGTGGAAGAGATGATCAGCCGCCAACATCTGTTCGATTTTACCATCTGCTGTCATCTCTGTCGTCGCTGCAGATTGTTTGGACGTTTGTGATGAATCTTGGGAGATTCCCGGTTCCTCCTCGACGGGCTCATCTACACCCGCTTCCTTCTTGTTTTCCGTCCTTAATCCTGCCATCTGTGAGCTCTCTGGTCTGTCAATGGATATTATGTAAAACAGTGATTTCAGAAGCGGAGGTCATTCTGATTCTTCACTTTCAGCACCGTCTGTCCTCACACGAGCTGATGTTAAAGCAGCACGACTCGTAAACTGTCGCGCTTCAGGTCACGCGCTGCAGCTTGTTTGACCTTTGACCTTCGGCTGCTCGCTCTCAGCCTGAGCTGGTTTCCTCCTCCGTGCGATGTCACAGTTTGTCAGCGTCCTCCCGTCTCCTTCCTGCTTGCGTGTCTGAGGTGATTACCTTCACGTCTGCTTCACCTGCTCGTCCGAGCCGACGGCTCCGGCTGGGAGGGCGGGTGATGTCGGCCCGAGTGTCTCGGCCGGCCCGCGTCTCTCAGCGGGAGCGAGTCGGTACTGATCTGACAGGATTCGGGTCAGGGCTGTCGGACGGCGAGGGCCACACTGAGATAATTAGACTTTATAAATATCCACCGTGTCATCCTGCCACAATGTCCGCCACTGTTGCCCGTTAAACTGCTGCCATGGCAACCAGCTGGAAGTCTGTCTTCCTGCTGTGAGCTGCATCTGAGGAAGAAATCCCCCTGAAGCACAGCTGTCTTTCACTTCTGTGTTCAGCCAGCTGAGAACAACCAGTCTGAGAAGTTATCAGAGTTAAAACTGTAGAAACCGCTGAGGAAGTTATAAAGGCAGCGTTTGGAAATATTATGAAATGTCAAATAAAAGTCAGTATTTAAAGAGTTTCAAATAATAGTCCAAATATAGTGGTGCTTTCTGTGTATTTTTGCATACATATGAGCATAGACATCACCAGTAGATGAAGAAAACCCAATTCAACAAATGACACCAAAACATTATTTTGGTGTCATTTTATTTTGCGAGTAAAATGATTCAATATTTACGTATCTGTGAGTGTGTGAAACTCTACAATTAGCAGTTCATTTGAAAATGTAATTATAGCCGGTGAGAGTTGGTGCCCTGTTTTATTCAAAGAACAGAGATCTGTCAGAGTCTGAGCTTCACAACATATTTCTATCACGGCAGGAACAAAGAGGATTTCTCAAGAACCTCCGAAAAAGAGTCTTTAATGCTCATCAGGCTGGACAAGGTCACAAAAGAATTTGGAGTTAGCTCCAACGTGATCGGTTCTGCTATCGATACTGGAGCAATTAAGCATGTCAAATCTTACATTTAATATACAGTGTAGAAGGCGGTTCAATGATATAAGACAAAAACCTGCATTTTACAGACGGCAAACACTCGTATTTATTAAAGTGAACAAAAATCACTGAACACCCGATGCAGTGAAATCAGGTGCTGGAAGCACGTTGAGCAAAAGTAAATAACGCACTCGTAAACGCACACTACGAAGTTCAACACACTTCAACAGGCTTTCTTCACCTGAGCTGCTCATCAAAGCTGAAAGTCCCAGTCACAGAAAAGAGTTACGACAACCATGGTTATCAACTTTCTCTGTTAACTCAAGACTTCCTGCTGCAGGCTCTGAGCTCGTTCACATAAAAGGGGGAGGAGTTTGTAGCACCTGACCAATCACAAACATGGACAAGCGTACTGACAGCACAGCAACAAAGCAAATCATAATGTAAAAAAAAAATTAAATGAAGAAGACAAACAAATGAAAGCAGCAGAGCTGCAGCTACCAGATGATGGAAAAATGTGCTGGCAAGAAACTGCAGGCTGTAAATATGGAGCCTAAGTTGATTGTCACCTGACCATAAAGTGCACAAGAAGATCTGACTATAATTACATGTGCACATTGCGTGTGTGTTGTGTGTATTCTTTGATGTATTCATGTAGAACGTTTTTAGTCTTCTCCTTTCCATTTTTCAGAGATCTGATTGGTCAGTCGTCGGTACTTTCTTGCGTTTTGATCCGATATCGCCAACATCAGCTGCTCTGGACCGGGTTAAGGTTGCAGCACAGGTTACCATGGTGATGTACCCAGGTTGAAAGACAGCCGTGTTCGAGACACTGACAACCCTTCAACATTCCTCGCTGACCCGTTAATCTCGCTCCGGTAGTTCACGGCTCGGCTCGTGACCTCCGCCGGGGGTATGGTCGCTCCTCGCTCTGCTCTCTTCATGATGAAATTCATTTCACCATAATTCTGCTCAGAAAGGAGATTTTCACTTTTGTCACCTTTGGGTCACGAGAGGATCAGCGAAGTGGAAATTAAAGTGTGGACTCACAACTATCCGCACTAGATATGAATAACGGTGATCTGAAAGGATGTTTTCCAGCTTCACCTCGATCGCTGCTGCGTTCTGCTGCAGCGTCTCACAGCAGGACGCCGCCGGCTGACTGAAACCCAGCAAGTGTTTCTGACTCCATGTTTCATCCTATTTATGGTCCACATTTCCCCTAATTACAGTTTACTGTAGCTATTTATATTTCACCACATTGTGAACGTGTCGGAGAGAGAAAACAAGCAGCTGATGGCGTCAGATTTTCCTTCGTTGCTCGCTGAACTCTCACAGATCCGTCCCCGCCAGGCAGAACATCTCGATTTGCAAATTGATTTGATTTCCAATTTGCTTTGTGCTCGCTCAGTAATTCAAAAAAAATGCACGGACAGAAAGATCAGCAGCTCTCAGTGCGAGCGGTTAGATTCCTGTAATGAAGTCTTGTGCTGGTGCTCGGATGAGTCTGGTCCTGCTGAGACGCTTCTCAGTTTGATCATTGTTTTCACTTTCAGTTGTTGCAAAAGACAAATCAGAAAAACAGCGAAAAACAAGTGTTCGTTGATGAGTTTTCTGGTTTTCTCAGTCTCTCCATGAAAAGTCCATCCTGAGGTGAAACTTCACCTCCAGCTCCAACCAGGTCTAAGTGCAGTGCAGCCGGTGGACATAAACGGACCAATCCAAACCCCTTCAGACGGGTTGGGTGGATGTCCTACGTGTTTAATGTCACTTACATAAATTATTAACACAAGATTTTTTTGAATTGAACGTTCAGATTCAGTTAATCATGTGAAATATTAAGCTGACTCTTGTCTATTGAGGATGTGAATCAGCAGTTGGCGCTCGTCATGACGCAGCAGCCGATGAATGAACAGCAATCAAGTTACAGATGAAGGGCAACAACTTATATTTGATAGTATATGATATGAAACGCCTCCCAAAGTGTGAACAGTTCAGCAAAACTGATGTTTTTTGCTCTTTTAGGCATTTCGATTTCAGATCAACACATGGAACAAAACTAAAGACTTGCTTGAGCTGGTATTAATTATATGCAAATTACACACACACACACACACACACACACACACACACACACACACACACACACACACACACACACACACACATAGGTGATATTTACATCCTAAAATTTAATAGGAGTGCAGTTCAATTTCAATCTGCCGTTGATATATTTTCGGTGATCATAATGTAACTTTTGAAAAACATGCATGTGTATATTTCCATATGTAAATCAAAACTAAAGCCAGTCTCTGGCTTTTTTTTTTTTGATCGTTTCTGGTTTTATCTCAATGGTCTAAAGTTCCAGATAAACCGTGCGTCTGATGCTCATTTTAAAATCTGTTTATGGAAGTGTATTAAACTGCTGGACTTCCCCTTAAAAAAGCAGGTGGACATTATGGAAAACAGACATCACTTCAGATGAAGGTCAGCAGCGGCAGGTGTGGGAGGAAAATGAGCTGCAAAATGGGCTAAGCATGCAGTAACTGCAATGTTAGCCCTTCACTCTTCAACGGTAGTGACTATACAGACCATTAACTCTTTGAGACAGACTGTGTGTGTGTGTGTGTGTGTGTGTGTGTGTGTGTGTGTGTGTGTGTGTGTGTGTGTGTGTGTGTGTGTGTGTGTGTGTGTGTGTGTGTGTGTGTGTGTGTGTGTGTGTGTGTGTGTGTGTGTGCTTAGTGATCCTCCATGGATGTACCTAATGACTAATAATTGGTAGTTGAGTGGAGATTGAAAGTGCTGCTAACGAGTGTCTGCTCACACGAAGAGAGTTTAACTTAGACTGTGTGTGTGTGTGTGTGTGTGTGTGTGTGTGTGTGTGTGTGTGTGTGTGTGTGTGTGTGTGTGTGTGTGTGTGTGCGCGTGCGCGTGTGCGCGTGCGTGTGTGTGTGTGTGTGTGTGTGTGTCTATGTATGTGGGGGGAGGAGGGTGTTGATAGTATCCAGTGAAGGACATTCACACTCAAATAGATCTACCGCTTTACACAGACAAAGACACACACACACACACACGCACGCACACACACACACACACACACACACACACACACACACACGCAGCAGATGTTCATTGAAATTAATGATGAAGCTGATTTCCATTTGAATGCTGAGTGAAAGTTATTAGGTGCAGCTTTGGAGAGACAGCATCATTGATACTGTGTGTGTGTGTGTGTGTGTGTGTGTGTGTGTGTGTGTGTGTGTGTGTGTGTGTGTGTGTGTGTGTGTGTGTGTGTGTGTGTGTGTGTGTGTGTGTGTGTGTGTGTGTGTGTGTGTGTGTGTGTGTGAGAGAGAGAGAGAAAGAAAGTAAAAGAAAGGGAGATAAATATGTCAACGGCCCGTTCCAGCTACGTTGTGTCTTTGTTTTGACATGTTGCATTAACTTTTCATTATTTGAAACAGAAAGTAATAATAACCTGTATGAAGCAGATTTAAATGATGATCCATGAGTGTGTGTGTGTGTGTGTGTGTGTGTGTGTGTGTGTGTGTGTGTGTGTGTGTGTGTGTGTGTGTGTGTGTGTGTGTGTGTGTGTGTGTGTGTGTGTGTGTGTGTGTGTGTGTGTGTGTGTGTACAGAGGAGGTGGAGTCAGACGTGTTGTGTGGGGTCGGGTCAGCTCCTTGGTGATGCATCTCATTACCATATGAATATCCTTCCTCAGCTGCTTCCAGCAGGAAGTAGAATCACTTTAACATGGCGTCCTGCCTGTTGTTGCCTGATTCACAAAAAAAAAAAAAAATCTGTTGGGAAGCACGAAGGCTTTTTGTAAACACGTCTCCTTGGATGACCAGGTAATCAGTGTTTAACTCGCAGCTCTGCACAAAGAAAAAAAACATCCAAACAATCAATGGACGCTCGGGGAATTCCCCAAACACAGCAAAGGCTGCTGGGTAAATCGTTTGGTGAGCAGCCTGCCATAGCAAGCAGGGAAACAACTTTTCTTCTTCTGTCTTTTTTTAAGGAAAACTTTAAGCCGTGTGTATAATGAGAATAGATTATCCTTTTGTTTCTGACTAACAGGTAAACATGGGGAACGCCCATCGGGTCACACGGTAAAACCACAATGATGTCGTGAGAATTGGTAAACCACAGAACGAAGAAGGAGCAGCGCCCTTCGGCTGCTGATTCCACCAATTAAAGCTGAATAATCGACCAATCAGAGGCGATGCTGTGATCACATAATGATGGGAAAGATTACAAACACAAAGGAAAACAAAATGGCTAAATTAACTGCACTTTGTTTGTTTCTTCTGTACTAAAACATTCATTATTTAATATTTAATAGCCGTTTCATCAACAGCACCGGAGTCACACTGATTTTTCTCAATTGGTCCGACACTTATGTAACTTTGACCCGAGCAGAGAGCGCACTTCAAATGTGGTGTCAAACTCCGGAAATCAGGTTTGGATATCTTGAGAATCAGGAACTAAACGAGCCTTTTGCGAACTTTCACTAAATGAATATTTGGTTGTGGTCACCCTCCATCGGGAATCGTTGCTCCTACTGGTTCATTTCAACCAATCAGCATGCGCCGTTGCAGCGACCCACCGAGTCCACCGGAGTGTTCGTTGGTGCTCGGCGCTGATCCCGTCAGCGAGAGTTGAAAAATGGAAACGCTGCGCTCGTCACTGTCACCGGCCGTCCAATTGCAGGGAAGGAGGGGCGGGACAAACGCAGTTAACCACAGACCCGGTCGCCGATTGGTCCGCCCTTCAGGGCGGCTGAGCGGACTGTATTCACTGTGAAGCGACCGGCTGGATGACTAAACCCAGCCTACGGTCGTAATCTGACCGGCCTCGTTACCGTGGCTACAGATTCTCCCACCGACGCTCTGATTGGCTCACCTGATGAGATGCAGCAGGATGATGGATGAACCTTTGTGTTTCCAGAGAACTTTTCCAGGGTTCTACAGTCAGAGGAGCTTCGATTGGACG
Organism: Brachyistius frenatus; assembly: GCF_029030835.1. NCBI lineage: Eukaryota > Metazoa > Chordata > Actinopteri > Embiotocidae > Brachyistius > Brachyistius frenatus. The sequence goes on from NW_027210875.1 coordinate 251,260, forward strand.
AGACGACGCTTCAGCTGCAGATCTGATTTGGTGTTCAGGCTCTGGACTGATTTCTGGACGCCGTGTTGTCGTGTGTGTGTGTGTGTGTGTGTGTGTGTGTGTGTGTGTGTGTGTGTGTGTGTGTGTGTGTGTGTGTGTGTGTGTGTGTGTGTGTGTGTGTGTGTGTGTGTGTGTGTGTGTGTGTGTGTGTGTGTGTGTGTGTGTGTGTAGTTAGTTGGTGCGCTGAAGCTGCAGCCGCTCACACTTTAAAGGAAATCGTTAGCTCTTAATTAGAGCATTACTGCAGTGATAAAGTTACACCTCCAGATAATGATGTATCAATGGGAGACACACACACAACTCCACTCCTCCAACTTTCTGCAACTCCTCCTTTCATCCATCTTCCAACCTCTTTTCTCATCCACCTATCTTCTCTTCTTTCAGTGCTCATTCTCACTTTTCCACTCAATCTCTTGTCCTTTTCTTTCTCCTCTCGTTTCATCTTCTCCTCATTTACTGTATGTATTTATCTTTCTTTGTTCCAAGACTCTCTGTCTTCTAACTCTCCTTCAGTTCTCTCTTGTCTTTCCTTCATCTATCCATTTTCTTTATTTCATTTTTCTCATCAAGTCTTCACTCATTGTTTTCCTTCCTTCCTTCATTAATTTAAAATAAAAGTCTTTCTTTCTTTCTTTCTTTCTTTCTTTCTTTCTTTCTTTCTTTCTTTCTTTCTTTCTTTCTTTCTTTCTTTCTTTCTTTCTTTCTTTCTTTCTTTCTTTCTTTCTTTCTTTCTTTCTTTCTTCATCCTTCCTTTCCTTCTTTTTTCAGACGTGCTCAACAGTCACATTTGGCTGTAATATTCTGCCATCCACATACTTTTGTCCATCTACTGTTTTTGTGTCTCTTTATATTTAACATCGCTTCGAATCTGCAGCATCATGTCTCTGTGCGTGTGTGTGTGTGTGTGTGTGTGTGTGTGTGTGTGTGTGTGTGTGTGTGTGTGTGTGTGTGTGTGTGTGTGTGTGTGTGTGTGTGTGTGTGTGTGCGTGTGCGCGTGCGCGTGTGCGTGTGTGCGTGTGCGTTTGCTGACAGGGGAGAATGTTTGTGGTGTTGGAGCGGTGACAGCGTTGCCGTGGTGTTGGAGCGGTGACAGCGTTGCCGTGGCGCTCCCTGCTACACGGGACCCTTCAGTCCTCCTCGGCGTCTCTGCCGAGGCTCAAAATGGCTTCTGTCTCGCATCTCCGCTCTCACCGTCATGAGCTGCTGCAGCGTGTTTAAAGAGAGAATTCAATGACAACAGAGCAGGAACATGGCAGCCGCCTCGCCCGCCTTCCATCCTGTTAACAAGCCAGTGAGCCTGAAACTGTTCACCTGAACACGTCTGCTGCCTCCGACTCTCTCTGATCAGCCTGAATCCAGGTGGAAAGGTTCTTTACAGGGTTTATGTGCCAACCTGACAGAGGAAACACTCAAACTCAACTACCTTATTTTACACACTGGAGGAATTTGTCCTGGAATTTTACAAGATGCTAAATTTGGAGCACAGATGAAAAATTAAGATTAGAAACATATAGGATGATTTATGAAAACATGTCATGCTTAAAGAAAGCCTGGTGTTGTTCCCATTATTGTGACTACTGTGACTCACATCACGATCTCCACCTCTATTATAGGAAACGAGCCACTCCGACTTACTGGATGTAGAATTATGAGTATAATATTGTCTTTGGTCGACTGTTTTAATTCTCCTCGTCTTCTGCCATCTGTATGTTACTAAAATTCCTGTGATGACAGAAAACAGAGATAAAAACCTCTGAGCAGCAACCCACACACGGAAATAGGATAAATTTAGATTCTGTCTTCATTGCAACGAGGCTGGTCTGTTTGCTTCTTTTCGCTCTTTTGCAGGGATTTAGTCATTTGTAATTCAGAGCTGACCTCCCCACGTGTAAATGTAAATGTCCAAATCAACTTTCCCCGCCACTATTTTGTAAAGGCACCGTTGCTTCATCTTGGGCTTCACACCACCCAGGAGGATTTTGATTAGCTCCAGAAATACAAATGCAAATAAGATAGTGTTGTTTTCAAAAAGCTTAAAACCTAATGCAAAAACCAATTATTTTAAATCTTCACTACATAGAATATACAAAAATGCAAAAACCATGTTATAACTCTGCAAATGTTCTTAAAGTCCAGCTTCCATACACTTTATGTATTTATTTAGGTTTAGTTAATTCACAGTAATGTTTTTTTATTTGCTTCCTCTCCTTTTAACTCTGTTTTTTGTCTCCACCGCCCCCTGTGAAAAATATCAGGAGCTTTATCTGCTAAAAACTCAGCTGTGTTAGCTGGTCAGTCGGCTGTTTAAACAACCAAACCAAAAACCAAAGTACCTGAATAATCGAATCAGTTGCTGCTGCTCAAAATTAATGAGAATCTTCAAATGATGGTTTAAAATAGCAGCAACCCTCCAATAAATACCTAAAAATGTCAAATTAATCATCAGCTGACCATGAGGAGATGAATGTGTAATGAACCACGGAGGGTAATGAGATCAAACATATTTAGGCTCTTAAATAATAAGCTGACGTCTCAGTTTGTAATCGTGTTAATTAGTTTGTAATTAACTGAGGCCATTACAGAAGCTCGCTAATGTGAAACACAACCCGAAAGGAAAGAAAGGAAAGGTGCTGAAAAATGAGCCTGAACAGGAAATAACATGTGAGCGGATTCCCTGTTTGAAGAGTGCTGTTGTTAACGCGTGCTGCTTTTTGTGTATTTCTTCAGTGCCTCCTCAGTTCCTGAACTACCCGACCAACACGTACGCCTTCGAGTCCACCGACATCGAGCTGGAGTGCGCCGTGACGGGAAACCCGCCGCCGACCGTCCGCTGGATGAAGAACGGGGAGGAGGTCATCCCCAGCGACTACTTCCAGATAGTGGTGAGACACCGATCGTTCACACACAGGACCTGGGAAAGGTTTGGACGATGCAGTGATGTTCAAATGTGCAAAACTGACGACATCACACCTATTAAATATAATTTATGGAATTATGGAGCAAACATCAAAGGAGCACCTGTTTGCCTCGATGACTGCTTTGCAAACTTTTTACAATATCTCGCAGCTTTATGAGGTTTCCACGTTACAACCGTTAACAGTGAAGCCGGTCCACAGGCAGCAGGTGAACCGGCACTTTTTGAACGACATGTGTTTGAAGCTGAAAAAAATGGGCAAGTACAACGACCTGAGCTACTTTAACCAGATTGTAGGCGACGTGGTCACGGTCACGGTCGCCCAACACTCGTGCCGACTGGCCCGTGTGGTCGCTTCCAACATCTACTGTCGCACAATTTGATAGAAAACAGTCAGAAGATTTTGCTGCCTGCTGGGCTGTGTAGCTGCGCTCCGGTCTGACAACCCACAGCGACACATGTCCGACGCAGAGAGCACCGACAATGGAAGAAGGTGTCCTGGTGCGATGCATCCGGCTGTGGGGTGTTCGCCTCGGGAAGAGATGCAGCAGGACGCACCAAGAGAAAAGAAAAGCAAGCTAGCGGAGGCAGTGTGACTAATATCCTGCTGAGAATCAGCACTCGTCAGTCCCTCCAGGAAATTGCGATCGCAATAATGAATGCAAATTGAAGCAAACTCCACCATATTTGCAGGAGCTTGCACGTTTTTTTAAATTCCTGCAATTCTTCCGAAAAATATTTTTTTTAAGTATTAAGGACGTAAAGTAAATATTTTCTAACAGAACTCA
>NW_027210875.1:260000-265000 GCF_029030835.1 Brachyistius frenatus
CCAACTAATTAACCAACCAACTAACCAACCGATCAACTAACATACCAACTAACTAACCAACCAACTGACCAGCCAACCAACTAACCTACCAACTAACTAACCAACCAACCAACTGACCAACCAACCATCCAACCAACCAACTGACCAACCAACCAACTGACCCAACTGACCCAACATCTAACTAACCAACCAACCGACCAACTAACCTACCAACTAACCAACCAACTGACCAAATAACCTACCAACTAACTAATCAACCAACTAACCAACCAACTAACCTACCAACTAACTAGCCAACCAACTGACCAACCAACTAACCTACCAACTAACTAACCAACCAACCAACCGTCCAACCAACCAAATGACCAACTAACCTACCATCTAACTAACCAACCAACCAACCGACCAACTGACCAACTAACCTACCAACTAACGAACCAATCAACCAACCGACCAACTAACCTACCATCTAACTAACCAACCAACCAACTGACCAACTAACTAACTAACCAACCAACTGACCAACTAACCAACTAACTAACTAACCAACCAACCAACCAACTGACCAACTAACTAACCAACCAACCTACATTCCTTCTTCTCTTCCTTCCCACTCACTCACTCATAAATAAATAACAAACATACAACCTAATTAGTTGATACACATACACGTTAGCTAACTAACGAGCTAATCTACAGACTGACTGCACTCACTAAAAACTTGTGACTAATTAACTAAACAACCAACCGACTCAATGACAAATAACCAAATCAGTCACCAACTAAGTACCTGAAGGATTTACGTATCGTAACCTGAAGAACTGATGAATGATGTTCATTTCCAGCTGCCACCTAAAAACCCAGAAAACCGACTCAACAACTTGAGTGACCAACATTCCTCCTGTTAGTGTGACTGACTGACTGACTGACTGACTGAATGAATGACTGACTGACTGACTGACTGACTGAATGACTGACTGACTGACTGACTGACTGACTGACTGACTGACTGACTGACTGACTGAATGACTGAATGACTGAATGACTGAATGACTGATTGACTGAATGACTGACTGAATGACTGACTGAATGACTGACTGACTGAATGACTGACTGACTGAATGACTGACTGACTGAATGACTGACTGAATGACTGACTGACTGATTGACTGAATGAATGACTGACTGAATGACTGAATGAATGAATGAATGAATGAATGACTGACTGACTGACTGACTGACTGAATGACTGACTGAATGACTGACTGACTGAATGACTGACTGACTGACTGGATGACTGACTGACTGACTGACTGACTGACTGAATGACTGACTGACTGACTGACTGACTGAATGACTGACTGAATGACTGACTGAATGACTGATTGACTGACTGACTGACTGACTGACTGATTGACTGACTGGATGACTGAATGACTGACTGATTGACTGAATGACTGAATGACTGAATGACTGAATGACTGACTGACTGACTGACTGAATGACTGACTGAATGAATGAATGACTGAATGACTGACTGAATGACTGACTGAATGACTGACTGAATGACTGACTGACTGACTGACTGAATGACTGACTGAATGACTGACTGAATGAATGACTGACTGACTGACTGAATGACTGACTGAATGAATGACTGAATGACTGACTGAATGAATGACTGACTGACTGACTGACTGAATGACTGAATGACTGAATGACTGAATGACTGACTGACTGACTGAATGACTGACTGACTGAATGACTGAATGACTGACTGAATGACTGACTGAATGAATGACTGACTGAATGAATGACTGACTGACTGAATGACTGAATGACTGACTGACTGAATGAATGACTGAATGAATGACTGAATGACTGACTGAATGAATGACTGACTGACTGACTGAATGACTGACTGACTGACTGAATGACTGACTGAATGAATGACTGAATGAATGACTGACTGACTGAATGACTGAATGACTGACTGACTGACTGAATGACTGACTGACTGAATGACTGAATGACTGAATGACTGACTGAATGAATGACTGACTGACTGACTGACTGAATGACTGACTGAATGAATGACTGAATGACTGAATGACTGACTGAATGACTGACTGAATGAATGACTGACTGACTGACTGACTGACCTCCTTTGTAGCTGCCATCTAACTGAACAATAGTTAATGAAGTAGTCAGTCATGTTTTTAACTGGAACTAGTTATTTATGTAACTAACAACCACACTCATCAGCAGACTAATTAGCAAACAACAGTTACAAATGTAGTGCTGAGCGACAGCCTTCACAACCTCCTGAGAACACGCGTGTTACATGTGAAGGACCTCCTGCATGAGTTCATGTCACCGGCTCCTTCTTTGTTTTGTTGCCTCTTTCTTTGTCTGGACTTTAATCAGTGTTCAGTGTGTCTTTCCCTCGAGCCGGCAGCACAGATGGCAACACACTCACACATTAAGAGGGTCAGATGGTTGGTGTTATCGCTTGGTTACTATCGCCACGGGAACCGAGCATCCCAGCAGGCTCACAGCGGCCAATCAGACATTCCCACGAGAAATCACACTGTGTGTGTGTGTGTGTGTGTGTGTGTGTGTGTGTGTGTGTGTGTGTGTGTGTGTGTGAGAGAGTGTGAGTGGGTGGGTGTGTGTGCTGTTTGTGATTGTCAGCATACCACCTTGTTACCCTTGACGATTCGAGGCCTCTTGATCCTTGGAGTGACTCTTCTTAGACACACACGCACACACGCACGCACGCACGCACGCACGCACACGCACACACACACACACACACACACACACACACACACACACACACACACACACACACACACACACACACACACACACACAATTATACAATGGTTTTGTTCTTTCACATACTTAAAATCACTTCAGTGTGCATTTGCACAATATATCTTTCACTCAAATAAAATACCAACACACACACACACACACACACACACACACACACACACACACACACACACACACACACACACACACACACACACACACACACACACACACACACACACACACACACACACACACACACACACACCAGCCGTGTTCATTGCTGTGAATCGTATCTCAGGTCTCAGCAGTGGTTGAACACCAGTTTAACTCATTTTCTTGCCCTAGATAACGTCAGCTATCTTACAGCAGCACTCCTTCAGTCCGACAGCAGTATCACATGACCTAAAGTAGCTCGTTGGAGGTGAACTAAATGAACATACTACTTTCTTTAACGGTCCTTGAATAAGCTGAGACTTAAAGAGCTCAAACTCAGTTTATTACCAAAAGAAAGTACACTAATGTTTGTTGTAGTTCTGGTACTGTTAATCATTTTTAAAAATGGAATCCTTTTTCACAGGTGTTTGTTTTAGGAACTGTTAACTTAATTACATTAACTACTGTATAAAATTCAGGTTAAGTTCTACCTGGTGTAGTTCCCATTATTGTGGCTGCTGTGGCTCCGTGGGTCATGCTGACTTTGCAGTCTCCACATTCGCTGCAGAGATTTTGGGAATCAAGGAGTCACACAACAAAAACAGCGCATATCGGGGCTCCCTGCAGCTTACCAAACATGAACTGCCGTTTTTCACTCTGCTTTAAGGATCTCCTTCTGGGACTAGTTTGCTTTCCCTTTCTAATCACGTTGACATCTCCCAGGCGGAGATGATGATTCAGTTCTCCAACACAAACTCTTAGACTGGCTGGACCGAGCCATCAGTAAATCAGGTAACTAGAATTACACCTTGTGGTTGTAAGACTCCACTAACCACTGAAGTTGTAGTTTATAAACGTACCTGTATGAACTCATATGTTACTGCAAAGAAGCTTTACATTATAAAACGTGGATGCTTCGTGCACCACTTTAATCTTGACAGTACTGAATCAATCAGCAATCAACACAAGTTGTAGAAGGAGACTGAGGGGTGAAGTCACCATAAATAATTCATAAATATGAAATATGGTCACAATCTTCCCATCTGCTCCTCAGTTATGATTTTGAAATATAAGAATAATAACAAAATAAGTTTTATCCTTTTAAATATTTGTTTAAAAAGTTGTAATCATTGAGTTATGGCCACAAACATGTTTTGTGAGGTCACAGTTACCTTTGACCATCAGTTCATTCTTGACTCCAAAGGGATTTTAAGAAACTCCCTGGAGGCATTCCTAAAAAGTGGATTCAAAGAATGGGACTGACGAATAGGATGGAAAAATCTAGCCCAAGTAAATGTTTTTCCCAGATTTGAAGAACGTCCCTCAAGGCATTACTGAGATATCGTGATCACAAGAATGGACAAGATGTGAGGTCACAGTGATGTGACCTTTGACCTTAAGGCACCAAAATCTAATCACTTCCTGGTTAAGACCAAGTGAACATTTTGAGACAAATCTGAAGAAATTCCCTCGAGTCGTTCTCCAAATATCGTGCTCACGAGTATGGGTAGATGTTAGGTTAGGTTAGGTTAGGTTAGGTTAGGTTAGGTTAGGTTAGGTTAGGTTAGGTTAGGTAGTTACTTTATTAATCCCCGAGGGGAATTTTTTTTTGCTACAGCAGCATACAGAAGCAATAAGATAATAATAGACGTTGACGTTGACCTTTGACCCCCCAAGGTGAAAGCCAATGTCATTATCAGTTTATTCTTGTGTCCCAGTGAATGTTTGTGCCACATTTGAAAAGATTCCCTCAAGGTGTTCCTAAGATATCACGTTTTCAGTGGGAAACAGATGTGAACTCAGTTTCCTTAAACTTAGATTTCCGCCCACCAGAATCGTTTCAGTTCATCGTTGAGTCAAGGTGACCAAATCTGAAGAAATTCCCCCACTGCGTTCCTAAGATACTGCATTCATGAGTATAGAAGAGGATGGATGTGAAGTCACAGTGACCTTTGACCTGTGATCACCAAAATCTATTCAGTTTATCAAAACGTCCAAGTGAACATTTGTAACAAATTTGAATA
>NW_027210875.1:270000-320000 GCF_029030835.1 Brachyistius frenatus
ACATAGTGGTCACACTAACTAAAAATACAAAGCATCAAAGTCACAAAAAAATGTTTTAATGAAAAAAAAAAAAAAAAAAACAGTTTCTCTTTTTTACCATCTTTTTAAATCCTCATTTCTGCACCAATATTTGTCCAAAAAACATCCAACCTCCAAAACAACAAAACATATTTCACACATTTTCTTTGCTCTGTAACTCCATTATCATTATAATTACTATTATTATTATTATTATTATTCTATTTCTACTGAATTGTTGATGGGAACACGTCTGTTGAAGACAGTCTGTAACAGGCGAGATGACTCAGCAAGTTTAGTCAAAACCTTAAGAGGAGCTGAGGGATGCTTACAGCTGTTTGTTTTATAGCTTCATACAGCAGCGGGAGCGTTGGCTGCAGATGGAAGATATTAATCACTGACATCCACCTGAAAAAACAACCCAATTCAGTCAGTAACAGCTGGACAAAATGAACAACATTGGTCATGATGGATAAGAGACACTTGGGAGAATGTTGAGATACGATAAATCGCCTTGTTCCCATCAGCAGCGCAGAGCGATCATTAAAAAGCTCCAAAAATGCTTCAGGTTCAAATTCAAAACGTGAAGGCGAATTAGAGCCTTTTAAACGAGGAGTCAGTGAACGCTGCTGCTGCCCGCTGGACCGGCTCTCAAATGCAACCAAACCTAAATTCGATGCCACAGCGATGAAGCATCATTGTGCCGCTTCCATTTTAATCGTAATAGATGTCTCCGATCAGAGCGCGACGCTCAGCCACCTTCTAAACACGGCGGTGATACGCGGCGTGAAATTGTCTCCACACACACCCCTCAAATTCTCAGCTGCTTTTATGGTTTTAGAAAATATACTCAAAGTGTTTCTAATGCACGGCTGTATCTGGTATTTACCGGAGGCCATTTTTCGAAGGTTGGCGAGTGAGGAACGCTCAATAAAGTGTCTCTGATGAAAGATGGATGAAGTGTTGTCCTGCTCCATTTCTGTCGCCTCATATTTGGTAGAATTACAGTTCAGTAGTTATTGACTCGTTGTTATGAGGCAGTTATTCAATCCCTAACTCACAGTTTTGGTTTCAGGCCAGAGGAAAAAAAACTCGTCCTCTGGCCGGTCGATGAGGACAAGGAGATTTATTGACAGTTGCACATTGAGAAGAAGCCGTTGGTTTGAAACTCCTTCGTGAGTTCGCATGAAATTTGCCATCTTATTCCAGTTGGCACTTGAAATGTGGCCGATATATAACGGGAGGGAAACTCCCGACATGCCCGTCCGGCACCTCGGCCTCCTTCGTTTTCTGCCTCAAACTTGGTCAACATGGATGTAATTTCTGGTGACAATGAGCTCCGGTACTTTTAAAAATGTCGCGATGTACAAATCTACATTCGAGCGTGTTCTAAAATTCTTTTAAAATATTTTTTGATATTGCGAATGAATGCCACATCAGGAGCCTTCCAATACAAAAGTGGTTGTTTTTTATTGATTCTTTGATGGGAAAGGAAATATGTATAGACTTCCTGTGTGAAGTCCATATATTATATATATCAAAATATTACAGTTGTCCTCCATCACTATCTTTTTCTAACTTCTTTAGATCTTCCTCATTTTGTCTTCCTCTCCTCCTCCTCAGCATCCACTCAGTCCTCCACCCTCTGCTCTTTCCTCCTTCCACCCCGTTTTTGGTTTTAGTGGCTGTCTCTCCTCTGACTCCCGAAATATCAGCTCAAACACAACAAAACAAGCCGAGAAGCGGCCGCCATCTGTCTGACGAGTGTCATTTCAATCCGCAGCAAGCGGCGACCTGGTGACGCCCAGAAAGGCCTTCAAAGCACATAGACAGCGGATTTAATGAAATTCAGCTCAATAGCACCTGTTTGATATGGAGAGAGAGTGACACAGGCAGAGAGAGAATTATAGCAGCCTTTAGGATTCACACTAAGTGGCCTATTTCTTTCACCGATGCAGAGCTGCTGGTGGAGCGATGCATCGAGGGGTTTGTTCTTAAAGATGCACTCTGCAGGCTGATGTTGGTTTATATTGAGGTAAGGTTGCACCTGTTCCTCGACCAGCTCACACCAGGTCTAAGTGCAGCGCAGCCGATGGAGGCGAGAGCAAGAACAGACCTATTCAAAATCCCACATACAGGTTCTGTATTTAATCCCGCTTACATAAATAATTTTAAACCTTTTGATTCAGTTAATAATATGAGAAATTAAGCTGACTCTTGTTTGTAGAAATGAATCAGGCGGTTGGTGTGGATCATGACAAAAGACTTTATAGAAAAGTGTTCCAGGTCTGAAAAATGGTTCTGATCCAGAAGTGTCTTCAGCTGCAATACCAGCGAGTGCCACTAGAGGTCGGCTCCAAAAAGCCTCCGGCTCCATAGACTCCCATTCAACTTCTCTCATCAAATCCAAAGTGAATAAAATGTGTCCATCAGTTATCTCGGTGTTGTTAGCTAAAGTCACTCCTTCTTCTTAGTTTTCTGGAGGTCCATCTGAAAATAATCCCTCATTCATTAGAAAAGAAGATTCAAGAAGACCTGTTTTTGGGGGCGTGTCTGTTTGATTGACAGGCCTGTGGTGCAGTCAGGTTACAGCTATCGGTGGGTGGGACGTAGTATCGTCAAGTTTCCAATCATATCGGTCAGATCCACCGCTGGCTCCTCCCCCAGAGTCCAATCGTCCAAATATGGTCACTTCCTGCTCCAAACCGCTCCGAACTAGCAAAGATGACGACGGCCAAAATCTGAACTGGAGGATTCACTGCGGCCGTTCATGAACCGACGGGCGACGTCACAGCTGGTCATGACACAGTAATCAATCTCAGCCATGTAATATCAAAAGGAATGAACCGTATTTATTTGTTTTTGACGGTTTCATTCTCTGCTTTTATTTGCTTTACAACCCCCACCACTCTTAATAATCATTTTTCCACATCACTGTTCTCCTCTCTCATCACATCAGTCTTCCTCTCTCTACATTACCAAAACGTCCTCCTCAATCTGCATAACAAAAACAAACAAAGAGAAGGAAATATTTATCTTCCTTCCTCTCATATCGCTGATGTTTCTGTGATGTCGGCCTCTATCGACCGGAGGAAGTGGAAGGTCATCCATATAGTGTGTGTGTGTGTGTGTGTGTGTGTGTGTGTGTGTGTGTGTGTGTGTGTGTGTGTGTGTGTGTGTGTGTGTGTGTGTGTGTGTGTGTGTGTGTAGGCGACAGGGTGTTTATATGGTTGTGTGTTGTCACTTCTAACATTGATCCCCTTTGTGATGAAACACCTTCCCATCAACCCCTTCATCATCACTCAGCAGAAGGAAGAGAGAGGAACTGTGTGTGTGTGTGTGTGTGTGTGTGTGTGTGTGTGTGTGTGTGTGTGTGTGTGTGTGTGTGTGTGTGTGTGTGTGTGTGTGTGTGTGTGTGTGTGTGTGTGTGTGTGTGTGTGTGTGTGTGCGTGTGTGTGTGTGTGTGTGTGTGTGTGTGAATGAAACCACAGTTGTTTGTCTGTTCGTCCTCTTCACTTATTGAACGAATCCTGCTGCTCACAGAAAGTGGAACTCCAGGAAACCTGAAGGGTTTAAAAATAAATATATTTCAGTGGTTAACTTGAAAAAAAAACAGCAGTTACGTTTGTTCTGGGCTTTAAAGAAAACTCTCCACATTTTTCTGTGCAGAGAGCGTTTCTTTGTTTCGTGGACTGGGAGAACTTAGCTTCGGTTAATCCGGTCCCAGTTCGTGGCTGTTAGCCGGTGATAGTTCCTGGACAACGTGCAGCCGATGAAGAAATGTACCTGCAGCTCTGGTTTATTAACACGCGGAGGCGGAGGATTCCTGCATGGCTGCAGCTCACCAAATGATTCTAGGACAAGTGGAAGTTGTGCTTCAGCTCGTGGGTAATTTGTGAAAAGCTGCAGTTGGTGCATTTTTGTACAGCGCACTCGATATAATTCTGAGAAATGCTGATTCTCGGTGAGTCCTGGACGCTGCGCTGGCAGCCGTAATGCGGCTACAACCATTAACATTCATTTTTTAAATAAAAGTTTGGCAGCACAGGATCCTGTCTTATTTCTTGGCTGCATCCGCTCACTAATGTTATGATGCAAACAGGTTTTTGCATGTTAGGAACTTTTGTTCAAAAGCACATGAACCAATCGTTCTTGCATCTCTCCTCTTCAATAGACGTCTGTGCTGCAGAGCAGTCAGGACATTGTGATTGGCCGCAGGTGAACACATTTTTCTTAGGCTCCTCCCCTCGCATTTTCCAGCTGGCCCTCTTTGTTTGTAACTTTGGAGGAAAGCAGCCAAATGAAATATGTTTCTTCATTAAGGCTTGTGTATATTTCATGGATTGTGACTGCAGCTTACACTCACTCATACAGGCCAGTGTGTATTTCCTTGGCGACGGCAGCTTGTGCTCATTTGGACATTATGATTCCCTACAAACTGCAGTCAGTGTTTGTTTATTCAGGTCAGTGGGTAGTGGATATTTTCTGGGTGATGGCTGCAGCTCGTGCTCATTATAGGGTTTAATCATTTCTGGAAACCGCAGCTTTCACTCTTTTATACAGGACAGTGTATAATTCCTACACAGCTGTACTCTGGCCTGCATGCAGAGGGTGGCGGATAATTCCTGGAGAGCTGGAGCTCAGTAGGTAACTCTCAGACAACCGCATCTCTTCTACATTTTTTACAGGGCAGTATAGTTTCTGTACAACTGCAGCTTGTTCTTGTTGATTGATCTCAGTGAGTTTTTCCTGATTGGCTGGTAGTTGGATGTAGTTTTTACAGGGTACTGCATAACTCCTGGACGACTCCAGCTGCCTACTCATGCACACTTGTGCTTGTTTATGCAGGGTGGGTGAAGAATATTCCCCGAAGAGTGCTGCTTGTGCGTTTTGATGCAAAGCTGTGGTTACTGCCAGAACGACGGTACATTTCAGTAGTTACCATGAGGCACATGCACTAAAATACCGTGTGTGCTGTAGACATTCTGATGTCATGTCTGATGTCACCAGCCCTGATAGTTCAACAAATGATGCATCCTATTTCTCTCAAACTGAAACAGTGTCTGTGTTCCCAAACACATTTTACATTTCTGTAAAAGTTTCATTTCATCAGTGAAAAGATCATACTTCCTGATGTGTGTAATTTTTATCTTGTGCTGTCAGTCCTTTAGCACGAAATTTCTTGGTTAAATTATTCAAAACATGAGTTACTACACTATCACACTACTGCGTGACAAGAGTTGATGGCTTCAGATCCGCTGTAAAACTGAGATAGAAGCCAAAACACGAGAAGAAGTGAGATAAACCTGCGCCACAGGGTTTTTATACTCTGCTACATCAGGTAGCAAAAAAAAAATAGTTTTTTCTCCTCAGACATTTAGTCATTTTTTAGTCCAAATTTAAACATCTGAACATTTCAGCACAAACTTTACATGTTTAGCTTGAGGCTCTAAGAATGACTGATCACCAGACCTCGTACGGTGAAAGACTAAAATCTTGATCCCTGGTTTAGTTGTCAGAGATAATATCTCTAAAATCATTTTGGTACAATGTTAGACATTGTTGACCGACGGAGAGCGAGCCAGTTACATCTTTCTGTAACTATTCAAAACGTATTCAATATTCATATTCAAATTTAGTCAGGTATGTTTGTGTGTATTGTCGTGCATATATATATATATATGTATTTATGTGTACATGTATGCGTATCAATGCATATAAGCATTTCAAATTATTTGAATTTATTTTTATAATGGCCATTTATTTATATTTTTGTTTATGCATCCATGCATTTACATCAACAGCAGTACAATCTATGTAAACTTATGCATTTCTGAACTCTTCTTCTACTATTAACTTTCAAAGTTCAACCCAACTTCGGCTCTTTTTCCTTCTCTGGATCCCTCATTAGTATCACTCCGAGACAAAATACAATCTTAATTTATGAATTCCAGACATTTTGGCTGAGGAAACAGGTTGAGGTGGCGCGAGTGTTAGTTTAGAATAAACGATCAAATTAACCTGCTATGTATTACTCTGTCACATGTTTCATGGACTAATTGAACTTTTCTTTTGTACACTCCTTTGTGATAAATTTGTTTTTGACTCAAACATCTGTCTGTAAGTTGAGAGCGACCCATAATGGGAAGAGTTTTCTTATAAACAGAATTGCCAATGTTTTCAAAAACCTTTATTTTTTCAGACTTTTCAGCAGATGAATGAAATAAAAAACATTTGAGGGCTTAAAACTTTGGCTTTCATTAGAAACTACTGGGTTTGCGTTCATGTTCATTTCCATTTTTTTTTAATATAATTTAATAAAAACAAAAGATAGAAAACATATTTTTGCATATGCATTAAGAACAAGTCTAGGTCATACAAACCATGTATGCAACACGACATGACTTTTAATTTGAAACCACGACTTTTAATTTGAAATGGTTACTGGAAGTCATACAGCTGAACAATTGGGGCCTCATCATCCAATCATGCAGCGTTCAGTCAGTTGATCAGTGGTGTATCTTCACACTCAGTGAGTCAGTGACCGGCTGTCACAGAGCTACTGGGATTATGCATCCAGCAGAAGACTCTGAGTAGCTCATTTCCTGTGTCACTTCCTGAAATGGTTCCAGTGTCTTGATGAGGTTGGACACACTATCCCACTGTGCAGCAGATTGACAGCTGATGTAGTTGTAGGTTTACACACTGAGCTCTGGCTGCTGTTCATACATCCTTAGCAGCATTGAGTGATGTTGAGTTCCAGTGAGTCTCAACAGCTAAAAGTGCCTCTTTAGTTGTTCTCAGCCTTCGTTTGGCCAGCACAGGTTGTTCAAAGTGACCTGCGCACCTCTTCAGTGCGGCAGTAACGTCCAGCACGGTGCTCAGTGTGCTGTGCAGATGAAGTCTTTCGCCATGTTGGCTCTACTATTCCTCAGAACAAGAACCACACACAATTTGATGGATTTTGTCATTGGAATATATTCTATTCACGATTGAAAATGGAATACATTGAAGTTTTTTTTTTTATGAAGTGGAGAGCTGCTCTAAGATAATTCCTCCTGACGTAGTTTACATTTGATGATTATTTTATAACCGCTTGTCTCATAGAATCAAGGAGGCCATTCATGTGGACTCATGGTTAAAGTTAATCACACGCACACAGATATGTCTAATAAAAGGCTCCCATTAATGATCAGCTATGGCCATTGGCCCATTGTTTTGTTATAGACTTGCATTAATGGCCAGCCAAATTCTAACCATCATCCCTGCTGAAATAACAGGGACAGATGGATTTCGTTAGAGCAGCAAATATCTTCTGAAGCATTAATAATATCTTACCGTCACCAACAGCCTTAACATGCCCATGATTGATGAATAAATCTCTCTTATGCATAGTTAACTTTCATTTGAATATGAATTGAATCAGGTTACTCGATGACATTACCTTGACTTCGTGTATGGGACCTCCACAAAAAGTGATGTACGTCCCCTCGTAACTGGGCGAGGCCGTCGGAGCCAAGTTCCACCGCTACAACAGTTTGTGAAACGTACTCTCAGTCAAACTGATTAATCGGTCAGCCGCTAATGAGTACTCACCACTGCTGATGTGGAGCAACCCCACAAGCCTTGTAATGTTTGGAGGTGCTCTAACTTAGTTGTCTGGCCATAAATATTCAGTCCCCATCAAAGTTGCTTGCCATTTTTACAAAGTAATCAACGCTACCTGCTTTATCTGTGAGTGGTGACAAAGTTTTGGCTCACCAGTGTAGCTCATAAACCGAGTGCCTGGTACCTAATATACTGCATTTTGTCTCTATCCACTGGAGTTGTTGGTGAACGTCAGGAAAGGTGTGTTTCAAAATGAAAGAGAGGTCTGGTGTGTATTAAGGTTAAAATAAGTGCTGCCGCTGTGGTGTGGAGCTCCATTCAGAGATTCGATTATTACTCAGAATTATAGGTTATTAGAGGCCGAGCAGGCGAGGCGAGCTCTCTCAGGTCACCTCAGTACGTGTCTGGGTTTTTTAGTACTGATGGCCATCTCAAAGTTGGGTGTGTGATTGTACTTCCATAAGAGCTGTGGTCACAGAAAAACACCACATTGCAGGACAGAAAATCACCTGGAATTACTGCAACACAGCTTTTACTGGAAAACATGCACACGCACACGCACGCACACACACACACACACACACACACACACACACACACACACACACACACACACACACACACACACACACACACACACACACACACACACACACACTCAGCTTTCACAGTAAATTACTTCAAATGCAAACGCACCTTCATGAGCAACTTTTAAACTGCAGACACACGCAGAGCTTTCACAACATATTAAAAAAAAGCTCGATGACTTCGTGGCTCTCGACGTCTCTGAGACCGGAAGGCAGTCCAACTAATACATAATAATGTTGTCAGACAAGATGAAGGCAGGACGGATATCTGTCTCATCCCTGTGCATTACTGAAAGAGGTCCAGGATGTTTATAGCCTCGCGTAGCATAAAGACTTCACATGTAAAACTGAGACTGTTGTTGTTTCCCAGCTAGTTAGCAAGATACGTCCTCATAGTTAGTTTCAGATTCCTTTAAAGTGCAGCTGATGGTGGCAGAGCAGGCCTTTGTTCAACTGGTCAGATCAATTCAAGTTTGATCAGTTCACAGGTTAGCTTAGCACAAAGACTTGAAGCAGAGGACAAGTTCTCCAAAACAGAGTTTGTCAGGAAATTGGATCATTGGGAAACTATTTTATAAAAATGATCTTCAAATATAGATTGCAAATACACATAGATTTTAGAATATTATGGCTTAATATTTTCCTTCAACCCCTGGGCACTGCAGTTATTACTCACACAGGAGGAAACATTTTTTTGGCGACTATTTTCAAAGGTAGATTAACCCACATTTGCTGCTCAATATTTGGCAGCGCAATGTTGTTTATGGGATTTAGATAATATAAAATACTGTGTGTTCATGATGAAGAACACCTGGTGCAACTGGGTAGCTCTGCACAGAGGAATCAGACTTTAGACACACAAACAAAACAGGTTAGTGAAGTACGTTGAATGGCGGTTAGGGTCGACACATGGGATTTGTTTACAGTAACGTACGTAGAGAAAATCATCAGGCTTAAAATATCTGAGAAATCAAATACAAAAATCTAAATTGCCGAAGGAAAGTACCGGTTGTGTCTGTTTGTCTACGTGCCTTTATTCAACCTCTTAGCGATTAAAATCAGTTTCCACCTACAGGTCAATCAGGTCACACACACACACACACACACACACACACACACACACGCACGCACGCACGCACGCACGCACGCACGCACGCACACACACACACACACACACACACACACATTTGTATGCACTTCAAATGCTGGAGATTTTACTCACTCACCCACATCGCCTGAGATTTACAGGAATAAATATCCATTTCAGAGGAATTTAAATCGAGGGGGCAAAGAGGTGTGTGTGTGTGTGTGTGTGTGTGTGTGTGTGTGTGTGTGTGTGTGTGTGTGTGTGTGTGTGTGTGTGTGTGTGTGTGTGTGTGTGTGTGTGTGTAGTACAGGCTTTTTAACGGCAGCTGGCTGAAATGAGCCCTGAAATTGAGTGCAGAAAGAGAGAAAGGAAGAGAGAGACGGAGAGAAGCAGTCTGAGTGAAGCGGAGTGAAGTGAGTGAGCACGTCCAGCAGTCGTCTTCCACATAAATAGAGGTGAGAAAAGACGGAAAAGAAGCACGAAGCGAAGGAGATATGGAGGATATATCCAGGTGAGATGATAAGGAGAGAGAGAGAGAGAGAGAGAGAGAGAGAGAGAGAGAGAGAGAGAGATTCAGTCTGCGTCTACTCTGCTGAAGTCCTCCATAATCCATAATTGTGTTCATACTGCAGTTGTGCAAACAAAAACAAAAAAAAAGACTGTCTATATTTTAGCTCAAGCAGTATTAGCAAAGTTTAACTTGGATCAGTTTAAAATAATTAAAAAAAGCATTTGCATCCATCAACAGCATTCATAAAAAAGGACCAAAATTAAAGGTGGTTTGCAGCAAACCTTAAGTAACCAGCAGTATCAGCAGTGGATGATGAACCAACGCAGTAGCAGGTCAAAGCGTGAAATAGACACGCTTTGAATATGAGCCTGCCATGCGGGAGGCAGAAGTTTGAATCCAGGAGGTAACAACATTGTTCTTCAGTTGTTTTTTGTCCTAACTTGTTTCCTAACAGTCTCATTTTCTTGTAAATCACATGGCTGTATGCATGCAGTAGCTTTCATTTTTGTCCACTACCAGAAAACGTGAAACTGTCACAACTAAAGAGGTCAAAGCGTGTCTATTTTACGTTTTGCTGTAGTGGACCTGCGTGTCTATTTCACGTTTTGCAGTGATACCGGGTTGGATGAACAGATGTAAAACAAACTAGCATTGACAGAACCTGTATCAGTTTGGAGCTGCAGCTTTTAGCACTCATCCAACAGAAGCAGTGGTAATTTGAAACAGCAGTTAGCAGCAACATAATTCAATAGCAGCAGCAGATATCATCGACATTAGCAGTTGGCAACACTGGATTTATATGATTTAACTGAAAGCTGTTAGCACATGAAGGACCTGAGAGTGGATTACGAGAGCACAATTGTCTGAATCGAAGTTGCTCAATGACGTACATGCCAAAAAAAAAATTCCCGAGCTTCCTGTATGAGTTATTCTGTACGCGTCATTCTGCTAAGGTGGAGCATGTAAGGAACACAAGACGCAGAGATTCGACGGCCGAGCCAACTGACATTGTATGAAATGGATGACAAAAGAATTGATTCACCATTTCATCTGTAATAAATACAGAAGTTGCAGTAACGCGCCCAGTGATGATCCGAATAACTGCCTTCAGTTAGCCGCTGCAGACACAGACTGTAAATCAATATGGACTTAAGTCTCCTCGTCCCAAAAATGAAGCTGATGCAGAAGTACCTTACTGGAAAATACAACTGGGGGCCACTAGGGGCTAGCTCCAAAAAAAACAACTCAAAAAACAAATACATGTTTTCCACATGTCTACATGGCATCACTCGCTGAGTTCACTTCCTCTGATCGGTGTTCCCTCTGAAAATACTTCCGTCATTAGTTTAGATATAAGGCCTCAAAGAGAAGTATTTATGGGAGCGTGTTTGGTTTTACTGACATGGCTGCTGGTAGGTTTCCAGTGAAGGTGAGCAGGCTTAGTGTGATTCAGTTCTCAGTAAGATCCGCCCCTTTCTCCTCCTCAATTTGTCCAAATATGGTCACAACAAAAAAATGGCAATGGCGGTAGCCAAAATGCCCCATTGCTTTAAAACGGTAGTTCACAAACCAACGGGTGACATCACAGTGAGTCGACAGTAGGGTGCAGAGCTTCGAGCATTGGCAGCGATGTGCCAGTGACAGCAGCAGCTCTCCAGTGTCTGTATAGATGAGTCAGAGGTCTCCTGTGAAGTGACCTGCAGGCGTACCGAGCAGTTCTTCAATGAGGAGATCCCCGTTGTGTTTGTTTACTTCATGTGCACGAGGATACTGTCGTCCAGGTCTCAGCAGATATAGAAACAGCTGTAGCATCCAACAGCTAGAAGTTAGCAACTTTGACCAAAGGCATGAGCAGTTAAACAGCAGCGTTAGCAATTAGCAGCAGCAGATGCAGCCATGTGGGTGTTGTCAAAGACTTTATAACCCTGAATATACGCTAGAAGGCTGGAAACAATTATTGCTTCAACACAAAGTCCATTTACGTATTCATTTACGGTATTAAGGGTTTTCTGAGAAGTCGACAGAGGAACATCAGCCTGTAATTATAATCAGTAATAGCTTCAGTAGAACTCGGCCTTTTACATGGAGACTGTTAGAGCAGCTGAACAAAAGGCTGTTTTAAGTCATCACGATGCTGTTGATGCGGAAGAGGCAGTAATCGTGCTGTTTTCCAGTTTCTCTCATCCGTTGCTCAACAGAAAACGTGCTACTATGTGATAAAATGCCAAACATTTGCCAAGCAGCTCCTAAAGTGTGAGAATTTAAGACTCATATGTGATAGTATGACAGATATCGAAGGGTTTTGGACTGTTGGTCTGACAAAATAATATATCCGAAGATTGTACCATTGTGCTGTGGGAAATGATGGTCATTTTTATTACTTTCTTTAATATTTTTTGTGTTGACACAAAACGAGGATTTTCAAAAACAGGGTTTAATGAATGTTGTGCATTATGAGGTGTTCCTTCACAGTATGGAGCAGCACATGTTAAAGTCGCTGAAATAACTTGTTTTCATGTCAAATCTAGAGCCTGTGTTTTGTGCATATCTTGAATGTCAGCAGAAACACAACACACTGTGTTTATGTACAAGTCATAATTCTCTAGTGCATAATGTATTTTTTTTTAAATAACACACATACAGACACAGAGAAATCATTACTTGCTTGTAGAATCCTCAGAGCTGAAAACAAACTTCCCTAAAGATCATCCAGGCAGCAGAAACAATATAAATGCAGAGCAGCTTGTAGGAAATGGACACAGAGGCTGTGTGTGTGTGTGTGTGTGTGTGTGTGTGTGTGTGTGTGTGTGTGTGTGTGTGTGTGTGTGTGTGTGTGTGTGTGTGTGTGTGTGTGTGTGTGTGTGTGTGTGTGTGTGTGTGTACTCGTGCAGGTATCATCTGTTGCCGGGCCGACCGCGGTGTAATTTTCAGCACTTATTCAGATTGTTTTCCAGCTCTTCTTCCCTGGTGTCTGACTCTATTATTTAGCCTACCCGTCTATTTTCGGCAGAGAGTGACGCTTTACGGCTCAGTGCCGGTTCGGCATTTTCGGCCGGGTCACCGAGCAGGAACGAATCCGCCCTTCACACCCTGAAACCTCATCTCCCAGAGACGAGAGGAGGTGTTAACGCTCCTCTTTTTCCCCGCTCTCTGTCTTTCTCCTATTTCTTCCCTCCTTACATCTTCTCCTCTTCATTCATCATTTGTTTGGTCTCCACTTTTCCTCCTTCTCTGCCACCTTCGTCTCTTTAGCCGTTTGTTCTTTTTTTCTTCTTTCTCAGTTTTGTATTCCTCTCTCCTGCTTTTCTTCCTTCATTTCTGCTCCGACTCCTCTTCATCAGGTTTTTTTTCTCTCCTTTCTTATATTATTTCCTCGGTCTTTTCTTGTTTTTTAATAATTCCATTTCACTCCCTCCTTTCTTCTTTCATCTCTCCCACGTTTTTCTCATTTCTACTTGTAATATTACTTCATTCCCTCTCTTCTCTCTTTTTCTTAATGTGCTTGTTTCCTTTTTCTTTCTCTCTTGCTTTGTCTCTTATCTTCCTCTTCTTCCTGATACAAATATGTCTTCTCTTTCTCCTATTTCTCTCCTTTGTTATCTGCTTGTCTGTTTCTCCTTTTTTTTCCCCCAGATTTTCTTCCTTTGTCCTCCCCGTCTTCCTCCTCCTCCTCTCTCTGTTTCCGTCGCATCATAAAGTGTGAAATGTGTGTGTGAATTCAGTGATGCTTTATTGACATGTACAAACGGGCAACAGCATTTAAAGACTGTGTGCAGAGTCACGACCTCTGACCGTGGGGATAAATTGGATTTCTCTCAGCTCATGATGAAGGAGTCGAGAGGAGAAAATGGAAGGTGTCTCTGTGATTTTAGATGACTGGCCACGCAATTGTTCATTATAACGAAAATATATGACAATAACCAAACACAATTTCTGCAGCATCTAATAGAGAGAAGCTACTGCTCATGCATAGATTTGAAGTGTAAATAATAAATAATGTAAATGATGTTTTTCACTTGTATTGAATGGCTGCATTTCTCTGGCTATATACCTTGTTACACTGTCTTTTAATGCATATTTAGACATTTGTCCAAAAGCTTCCGTAATCTGTAATTGTTGGGAAGGACCTGTGGCTGTGCTTGTTTCTCCAATTATGGGAAATTGGGTCGGATTGTGTGTCTTTAATTTAATTTTTTTTTTTTTTTTTTTTTTTTTTTTTTTAAGATTTGTAGTATTAGCTCTTTTCATCACCACCTTTTTGCTGCAAATCCAATGAATCGTCTCCTCCTTTTTATTTGGCTTAAAACCACAATGTACTCGTAGCGGTGAAGTGGTGTTCGGCTTTGTAATTAAATTGATATTGTCATTAGATGCTCATAAAAATGTGTTTGGTTGAATATTATAAAAAGTGCCGCGGGATAAACAGTCGATGGTGCTCAATCTCGGCTCGTGCCAATAAACCATTGCAGGAGGGGAGCGCAACGAGATGACATCATCGAAAGATGGTAGAAAACAAGGAGGAAATAGTGACAGAAATATGACATTTTTGTTAGTTTAATCTGGCGGTTTTCATACAGAAGATTCTAACAATTATGTAAAATGATCGCGATCAGCTCAAATAATCTCAGTCAGGCGATGATGTAATCGTTGAGACAGGCCTAACGGTTAACTAACTGCCTAACTCAATCCGGCACCTTGCATCTTTAACCATATTTTCCATTCTTTAACTTTCCCATCTTATTCAAAAAGTTCCCACCTTAGCCTCAGATTTGTGTTCATAGCTGACAGAAGTAAAACCCTGAGTCCATCTGCCTCAAACTGACTTTTGGACTTTTCTGTTCATCACAGTAAAGATCTGAGTTACCATAACTCTTCTGTCAGCTCCAACCCGTCTGGCCGTTCTTCTTGCATAAATAAGCCAGAGCAAAAGTTCTCCTGTAAGACAGATTGGCAGCATGAAACAATGGAAAATGGAGCCCAGTTCATGCTGACAGTTGGAAGTCTGAGCCCAAGAGATTTAACTTATGTGCTACACTGGACAGGAGATTTAATCAAATCACTAAAATACATACATCTTTCGTCAAAAAAAACCAACCTGAATGTTCGTTGTGATATTTCTAATGTAGGAATTGAAGCATCTTGTTGAAAAAACGGTCAAACCGGGACGTGACACGTTGACATTTTGTTTTCTTTTTCATTCTTTTGTCTCACATCAGTATTTTAAATACGAGTAGAAATCCTACTCAGGAACATATTTCCATCCTGATGAAAACCCTTCAAAACACTGACCAGGAACTTTTCATAGTTTGGTGAATGGATATGTGTTCAACACAAAGGATATTTGTGATATAAAGATGCACCAGCGACTCCACCTGGATATCATGTATGGATCAGTAACAAGACATCAATAATGCAGGTGGAAACGGACATTTCTGCCGTACGGTGAAATCTTAATAAGTTGTCTTCCTGTTTTCTCATGCCGCCGATCAAAAAACTACAGATGAGTCCTATTTTTCTTGACCAGCGTCTCATGACTGACAGCGTTAGTGCAGCTATGGCACCACCAGCATTAGCATGTGTTAAGTGCCATGTTGTGATTTGGCGTTCTATATGAATTTGGTTGCCTTCTTAAGAGTTTGAAAGTCTCTACACAACATAATTTAAATAGAAATGTGCTGTAAAATTGATTGATAGCAAAATAATTGCTGAGTTCAACAGCAGCAAGTAAATCCACATGAATTCTTTACATCAAATCTATCTTTGGTGAACTTTGATATGTGATGAAGTGCTATTCTCCAATGGAAAGCCATTTTGAAAGTTCTGAGCTTCAAAGGAAAGCCAACAAGTCAGAAATGGAAGAAGTTATTAAGACTTTTTTTCAGCTAGAAATGATGCAATCTTCTGAAGTGGTCTTTTTTTCTTCTTCTTTTTCTGGAACCTTAATACTGAAAACATTTCAAGGATTCGGGCATAATGCTCCGAAAATGTTAACAAAAATATTTTTAGAATGTTTTTAGAGAACATTATCCAACCTTAAGGAGGAACATTCGGGCAACAAACTTAAAACACGTCCCACTGAAAATATATTAGAACAAGTCATAGTCTCAGAACCTTTTTACAACAAAGGAAATCTAGCAGGTTTATGATATGCCATCAACTTATTTTACTGAGTTTAAGATGTATAGGTTAAATCTAACAATGGTCCATGGTGTGTCTTTTAAATAAACTGTTACCGTTTTGTCCCATTAGCGACTGAGCTAACGATGCTAGCCAAGCTCTGGGAAACACAGAACAAATGGCCTCAGAGACATGGTTTGAGGAGCTACACAGACTGACGAGTACTCTGGTATTAGAGGTTAGCCCACTAACTACTGGACTGATGAAAAAAGCCTTACAAGTAGTGAAGCTTTCATCACGATCTAATGAATGGCAAATTCTACAAAGCTGCATATAGTTCCTGTCACCTTGGCGACATGTGATATGTGCTTGTTGGCGAGCTCCACCTGCCTCATTCGTTTTGACAATGTTATTTATGTAAGGTGATGGTGCGTTCACGAGCAACTGGGAAGTGGGAAAGTTCTGAAGGAATCACCTGAATGAACTGTCGAACTCAGACAGTCTGAGGTTTCTGAGAGCTGCGAGAAGTCGGTCTGACGTCATGTGACATGGCGACGTTAGTGGTAAAAGGGAGATATAATAATAGTTCATTTAGGTACGAGTGAGAGCAGGGTGTTGTTCCGTTGAACGGTTAAATGGACAGACAACGGCGAGCGGTACCAGCCCTCCCTAAGAGTTAGTTTGCTGGCTGTTTTAAACGTTACCTGCTCAAAACAACATGTAGAAATGTCCAAATGATAATGACTCCATGTCGTCCCTGTGATGGTCTACAAGGTGTTGACAAGGTCGTTCGCCACTCTTCTGTATTCACAAGGCAAATACAGCAGATTTTCTGCCATGTCGCCTTTTTATTGTTGCCATGTGAACGCTCTAACTGGGAAGTCGGAGGTTACCAAGTTGGAACTTTCCCACTTCCTTCCCAGCTGCCTGAACGCACCATAAAAACACAAAGGCCTGGGATCAGATGTTTGTATACAGATGTAAAGAACAGGTGGAGATGGGATCCAAATGTCTGGTTTTGTCTTATTCTGTAGTTTCTGACATACTGATCTAATCTAAACAACTCAAATATAAAACAGGAAATTCATGTCAAAATATCTGAGTTTATATATGATTGATATATATATATATATGTGATTGATGTATATATGATGTGATTGACATATATCTGATGTGATTGACGTATATATGATGTGATTGACATATATATGATGTGATTGACGTATATATGATGTGATTGACGTATATATGATGTGATTGACATATATATGATGTGATTGACGTATATATGATGTGATTGACGTATATATGATGTGATTGACGTATATATGATGTGATTGACGTATATATGATGTGATTGACGTATATATGATGTGATTGACGTATATATGATGTGATTGACGTATATATGATGTGATTGACGTATATATGATGTGATTGACGTATATATGATGTGATTGACGTATATATGATGTGATTGACGTATATATGATGTGATTGACGTATATATGATGTGATTGACGTATATATGATGTGATTGACGATACCTGTTGGTTGTTAACGAACCTCCTCAGATGCTCTGCTGCTTTTTCTTCTCGCCTGTGATCTTCTTCACTGTTCTTCCTCCTTTTCTTCCTTCTTGTCTTCTCCGTTCCTTCTCTGCTCATCTCATCTGTCCTTCTGCTCTTTTTTTTTTCCAATTTATTTTTTGCTCTCTCCTTTTGCTTGCCACCTGCACCTCCCCTCCACCTCCCTGTCGTCCTTCGTTCTCGTCCCTGCTTCCCTCCCCTCCCCTCCCTTCCTCTCCCTTAAATGAACTGTTAACAGAGGCCACGCCCACTCAGTATAGACCCACGCACACACCTCCTCCTCGCCCTCCTCCTGCTTCTTCTGGCACCCCTTTGACTTACTCCTCCTCCTCTGATCCCCCACCAGTGTCCCCCAGCCCAGGCGTTGCCCTCCCCTCTGCCCCCCGCGACCTGGTCCCTGTCCTAGTGTCCAGCCGATTTGTCCGACTCAGCTGGCGCCCCCCAGAGGAGACTGGAGGAGCCGTGCAGACCTACGGTGTTTATTATTCCCAGGATGCAGTCGAGAGGTAAGACGGGACTCTTTTTTCCTACTGTTTGATCTGACATGGTTTCTGAATCTTTCATCAAAGGCTGATCTCGGGACTGTTGGTGGTTTACCTCCTCAGACTTTCTATAGCTACATCTTTTCAAGTGAAATCCTGGATATATTTTTTGGACTGGACTTATTTTGACTTTTTCCAGACACGTGACAGTAATTTAAATGAACTACCTGAGAAGGGAGAATCATTACATTAATTGATCTGCATCCAAACCGTAGCCACATGGAAACTGGGTGGTTGCAAGCAGTCATCATCAGCTGTGTCCAAAAAGTACTCCGAACTTTTAGTTCAAATGACTGATATTCTAAGTTTACTTGGTTAATATGGTTACAGTGGTTTATGGATCCTAAAGCGTGAAGACCTTGAGTAAACGTGGAACTGCTGAAAGGAGCCTTTATCCATTGACCACTGACCACCAGATACTGTATGCTGTGTGCCAAAACTCTACGAAAGTCAAAGCTAGATTCTTTTTTTATTGGTAAATTCTGTTAAATCCACACATTTTAGGAAAATGAAACCACTTGATGTCAAACATTGCGTACGCTACATTAGAGTCTACTGACGTGACTGATTGTTTTCCAGTTCTAAGTCATACCCCATGTGTTGCCATGGAAACAGAGATTGTTAGATTGTGCTAACAAAAAGTTTTATATTTTGAAAGTGAATTGTTGCACAATATGAATACATTTTTATACATATTTTATTTAGTTGGTCACTTGCTGTATAATCGCAATATTACAGTCGATGGTGTGATTTAACGTCATTAACAGTGATGCGTTCACTGTCGTGCCGATAACGACATTAATGCACATCCTCTCGTGCAATATTACTTCATTGTAGTCCAACCGACAGAGCGACATCACCAAACTGAGACATGCTGCTCACGTGGCTGTAAGAGGTCGATGAACCCATGTTGTGGACCTGTTCCTCCTTCTGTGCCGTAATACAGTGAAATGAACTGTTTACATGATAAAGGGATAAAAGAGTGATGAGGCGCAGTTGTATACCAACAGTATGTCAAGGACAACACTTCTTCCTTTAGATCACAGCTCTGCTGCACACAGCCGCTCTCAACGTTTAGTAGAAAAAGCTGTGGGTGACACGTCGGCAAGTCCCCCGCTGATGTTAAATGGTAACCTCTGACAGGCGGGGCTCCAGCTGACGGCTTTCACAGCCAAGCTTTTAAGCTTTGTTACCTCAGGGACAATCTGGCCTGCAGAGCTTCAGGGCTCTGAACGGTACGCTGGACAAAAGAGGCACTGAAGTTTTGTCACAAAATGATACGATAGAGAGATTCTGTCAGTCCTAATGACTTACAGAAGGAACAGAGGCAGAGGTTTTGTCAGTTCTAATGACTTTGAGAAAAATAGCGAGATGGGTTTCGTCAGAGCTAATAACTTGCAGAAAATGAAAGAGGAGGAAGACTGAGAGAGAAAACAATGAAAGATTACAGGAGAAAGAGAGACGGCCAGACAGGACGAGGATGACACTTTTTGCGAGTAGTAATGACTTCGAGGAAAATAGAGAAATATCGAGTCAGATCAAGAGATAAAGAAAGAGAAATGGAAAAAGACAGAAAGCAGAAGGATGAAAACATGTTTTAAGTCTTTTTAGAGACTATGCCATATAGTTTATAGCGTATGTGAGGGTGGTAATTGCCATAGTTTTGCATGGGAATGGTGTAATACATAAATACTCGCCCGCAGTCGTCGCAAGGTTCATAGAAACCAGACCAGATTCTGCTATTTTTTTTTTTTAATTTCACTTTATTAATCCCCGAGGGGAAATGTCTTCACTACAGCAGGGGGGCTCTCAGGGGGGAGCTGCTGCAGCAGGCTGCCACTAGCGCGGCGCCAGGTAACCTGACCTGAGGTGCATGTTTTTGGATGATGGGAGGAAGCCGGAGAACCCGGAGAGAACCCACGCAAGCACAGGGAGAACATGCAAACTCCGCACAGAAAGGCCCAGGACCGGATTCGAACCCGGAACCTTTTTTTGCTGTGAGGTGACGGTGCTAACCACTGCACCACCGTGCCGCCCAATTTTGGAACCAATTAACAGTGAAATGAGAATTCATGCTGCTGTCGGGTCAACAAGGTGCGCTGGCGCCACACAGGTGTCCACGTAACCTGACAGGAATGACAGGAAATATTTTCAATTTATTTACCGGATAAAATGTGGACCAGCTGTTGTCTTTCTTCAGCCTCTATCTCTTGATGTTATGATTGTAGATGAACTTCTGATTATCGGTCTCACTTTGTTCCACTGAAGCCCAGTATTCTTACATCTTTATGACCTCCTGTTAACGATCAATGTTATGAACTGTAAACCATGATCTTTACCAACCGTTAACTATACCATAGTTAAAGATGTTGCAGATTTACACATTGTATAAAAAAATTAAAACTGGATTAAAACAGTCCCTCCAGGAAATTGCGATCTTGTGATCTCAATAATTAACACAAATTCCAGCCAACTTTGTGATATTTGCGGAAGCTTGCATAAGTTGTTACGCCATAAAGTAAATATTTTAAAACAAAACTGACTTCATTAACGACAATAACTCCTCATTTCCAACCAGGGAGTCTCTGCTCCTGTTTTCTTCACCAAATAAAACTCTGTTCACGGAGGAAACAGGAACCAGAGGAGAAAAAGGAATGGACGGGGTTTGTGGGAAATGTGTTCTTCACATTAAAATGATCTAACTAAATGTTTATTATCAAATGAAATGATTACATATTTATTTTTTTATTGGCTAGTGCTTAAAAATAAATCACATTTCAATTTCTCGACTTGTAGTTGTTTCTAATTCCCGTAATTGTACGCAAAAAATTCACTTAAATCTCCACAAATTACTTCTCACTTTTTGAGAGAATACGCTGCAAATTAAGCTTTTTTGATTGCAACAATCCCAAAAAAACCTCTATAAAAAGGTCTGTAGTCATGCTAGCATCTCTGTCAGGTTATATCGAGCTACAGCGGTGCTTTCAGCTAAACGCTAATATCAGCATGCTAATATGCTAAGAATGAAAACATTCTCCTGATGTTGACCAGTTATATTGTTTACTGTTTAGTAGTTTAGTTTAGTTTGTTATCGTGCTAACTTTTGTGAAATAAAACATAAAGTAATGTGATTAATTTTCCAGGAATTTGTCAACTATTGTCAACTATTGTACCAGATGAAGCATTAAAGGACCATCAAAATCATTACAATTCATTTAATAATTGAATAATAGTATAAAAGTATTTTTTGCTCAAACTGTCCATCCTTGTTTTAGCAAAAACACAAAGTCAGCAGATTATTAAAGTCCTCCAGTTGTGTCATTTGCATTTAACACCTTTAATAAATGTACAATCCATAGTGCAACGGTCCGATTAAAAGTGTCCAAGGTGTTGGAGTCTGGATCAAAGCAACAACTAACAGACAGACAGACGTTGTCACTGCAGGGTTTTGTAGAATTGTATTCTTGTTTTTCTTCCTACCAAAATACACACCAATAATGTCAGAGTGGCGCTTTTAGAGGTGCAGAATACAAGATTTTTTGTTTAAAAAATTCAAAATTTTAAATGATCTACACAATGTGAAGAAATTCACCAATGAGCTGCGTCTTGTAATACCACTTTTTACCACAAGATGGGATAGCATAGCACTTTAGTGTCTAGACTGCCTTCAGTTGAACATAGAGGAAGAAGGTTTTCTAATCTCCTTCAACACAAACATGGCTGTGTAGCAAGCTTGGTGCTACCGGGGTCTCTCCTGGACACAGATGACACACTCAGTCGTACGTTCAGGTGTAAAATGCTTTTATTTGCCCGGCCCATACACCATGCACTCGTGTAACCACTTCCTCCCCTGGTCCTCCTTCTCCCTGCTCCCTTTATAGGGGAGAGCTCATCAGTCCACATCCAGCTCAGCTGTGCTCATTACACCTGCCCGGCACCGTTCCCTGAACCACTCCTCCCACTCTCTGCCCCCTGCAGCTGAGCTAACCACACCCCGCCACCACATACCCCCACCGCCCGACTTAGGCCGGGGAGCCATCCGGCCTAACCTACTCCCCCTCCCCACCAGAGAGTGGGAGAGAAAGTCAGCCACAGTCATCTGCGCCCCCGGCCTATGGACCACCTTGAAGTAGAAAGACTGTAACACCAGATACCACCGAGTGATCCGAGCGTTGGTATCCTTCATGCGGTGGAGCCACTGCAGCAGAGCGTGGTCCGAACAGAGGGTGAATGAGCGCCCCAGCAGGTAGTACCGCAGGGAGTCGACCGCCCACCGGATGGCCAGGCACTCTTTCTCCACTGTGCTGTACCTGGCCTCCCTCTCCGATAACTTCCGGCTGATGTACACAACAGGGCGGCCCACCCCCCGCACCTCCTGGGACAAAACAGCCCCCAGCCCTCTGTTAGACATATCAGTCTGCAAAGTAAAGGGGAGAAAGAAGTTATGGGTGTGGAGAAGTGGTTCCCCACAGAGAGCCTGTTTTACCTTCTCAACCGCCCGCTGGCACTGCTCCGTCCACTGGACCGGATCTGAGGCACCTTTCCGGGTCAGGTCGGTCAAGGGGCTGGTCAGTTCCGCGAAGCCCAGGATGAACCGTCTGTAATAACCCGCCAGCCCCAAAAACCGCCTCACCTCTTTTTTAGTCTTGGGCTGCGGACAGGCCGCGATAGCCGGCATCTTGTCCACCTGAGGGCGCACCTGCACCCCGCCCAAGTGGTACCCCAGATACCGTACCTCCCTCCGTCCAACTGCACATTTCCCTGGGTTGGCGGTGAGCCCAGCCTGCCTCAGGGACTCCAGCACTGCGCCCACCCGCTGCCCATGCTCCGCCCAGGTGGTGCTGTGGATGATGACATCATCCAGGTTATGCAGGATATGCAGCATGCGGACGCAGCACCTGGTCCATGAGGCGTTGGAAAGTGGCCGGGGCACCGAACAACCCAAAGGGAAGTGTGGTGAATTGGTATAATCCAAACGGAGTGGAGAAGGCCGTTTTTTCCTTGGCCTCTGGCGAGAGAGGAATCTGCCAGTAGCTCTTGGTTAAATCCAGTGTCGTGAAGAAACGCGCAGTGCCCAGTCGGTCCAGGGGTTCGTTGACCCGGGGAATTGGGTACGCATCAAATCGTGACACATCATTCACCCTGCGATAGTCCACACAGAACCGAATAGATCCATCCTTCTTGACAACAAGAACAATGGGGCTACACCAGGCACTGTTGGACTCTTCTGTTACTCCCATCTCCAGCATAGCAGCCAATTCTCTCTGAACAACTTTTCTCTTGTGTTCAGGTAGCCTGTAGGGTCGCGACCGCACCGTCACGCACGGAGACGTCTCAAAGTTGTGCACTATGAGGTTCGTGCGTCCTGGCCGGAGGGAGAACACATCAGAAAACTGTTTCTGCAACTGGGCAACGTCTGTTCTCTGAGTCCCGGAGAGATGGGCGTTGAAAGGGAGCGAGGCAGGATTGGTGGACTTTGGAACCTCTGGCCCCAGCTCCTCTCTCAGATACCACGGACACCAGAGAAACAGACTCCGCCTCTCTCCATGCTTTTAAGAGGTTGAGGTGGTAGAGCTGTGTAGCTCCACCCCTGTCAGACCGCACCACCTCATAGTCGACGTCCCCTACTCGCCGTGTGACCACAAAGGGCCCTTGCCACTTGGCGAGGAGTTTTGAGCTGGAAGAAGGAAGTAATACAAGTACCTTTTCTCCCGGTGTGAATTGCCTCAGCTTGGCCCCTCTGTTGTAGAGCCGTTGTTGACGTTCCTGGGCCTGGAGCAAATTCTCCCGTGACATCTGACCCAGTGTGTGGAGTTTTGCTTGCAGGTCCATGATGTACTGAATTTCATTCTTTCCGGGGCTCGGACCTTCCTCCCAGTTTTCCTTAAGCAGGTCGAGCACCCTTCGTGGTTTCCTGCCGAACAGCAGTTCAAAGGGAGAAAATCCCGTAGAGGTCTGGGGGAACTCCCGCACTGCAAACAACAGAGGATCAAGCCATTTATCCCAATTACGTTCATCGTCGTGTATAAATTTACGAATCATGGACTTTAAAGTCTTATTCAGACGCTCCACAAGCCCGTCAGTCTGTGGGTGATAAACACTGGTCCGAATAGACTTAATGCCCAGTAATACATAAAGTTCTCTCAGTGTTCGTGACATGAACTAGGTGCCCTGGTCAGTCAGAATCTCTTTCGGGATTCCGACTTGGGAGATGACCTGAAACAGAGCATGCATGACACTCTTTGCTGAAATGCTGCACAATGGCACTGCCTCGGGATATCGAGTTGCGTAATCCACCAGAACTAACACAAAGCGATATCCGCATGCACTCCGGTGAAATGGCCCGATGAGGTCCATGCCAGTCCGCTCAAATGGGACCTCCATTAATGGTAGAGGATGTAAAGGCGCCCTCGGAATGGCCGGCTGGTTTACCAGCTGACACTCCAGCTGATCCCCCCGGATGCCCGGCCAGTATAACCGGGCCATTATCCGGTCCAGAGTTTTATCATATCCCATGTGGCCAGCCATCAGGTTATAGTGAGCCGCCTGGAAAATCATTTCCCGACGGCTTTTCGGCACCAACAACTGGATGTTTTCTTGACCTGTTTGAGTGTCACGACTCGCTCTATACAGTCTGTCCCTAATCAATGAAAAGTGTGGATGTCACTGTGCTGCGTCAGGGCGCACCAGCTGACCATCAATTCTTATCACTTGGTCAAAGGCGAAGCGTAGAGTATCGTCCCGAGACTGCTCAAGTGGAAAATCCTCCATGGAGTGTAATTCGGGAACTGGGGGAGTCTCCACAGGAGTCTCCGCTGGTTCCCCCTCCCTCTCTACAGCGTCGGACGACCTCGCGTCACCGCTGAGCGCAGCACACACCGGGGTCTCTCCTGGACACAGATGACACGCTCAGTCGTACGTTCAGGTGTAAAATGCTTTTATTTGCCCGGCCCATACACCAATGTACTCGTGCAACCACTTCCTCTCCTGGTCCTCCTTCTCCCTGCTCCCTTTATAGGGGAGAGCTCATCAGTCCACATCCAGCTCAGCTGTGCTCATCAGTTCGTATTCGGCTCAGCTGTGCTCATTACACCTGCCCGGCACCGTTCCCTGAACCACTCCTCCCACTCTCTACCCCTGCAGCGGAGCTAACCACACCCCGCCACCACAGGCTGAAACAAAACCGCAGCAGAGGAAGAGTTAACATTGGTGTTGTTTACCGCCGCTGGTGAAGTTTGATACTGAACTTACGACATCTATTGTAGACTGGAGAGCTACCAGCTGGTAACACTAACAGTGGCTTTGCAGTGATAGCTTATAAAGGCAGCTGCATGTTTAACTGCAGTAGTGAACCATTGGTCAGAGAAATCAGCAGGCTCATTAATATGCATCTATATTTATGAGGTGCTCTGAATTGACCATTTATGATTCAACATGAGCTTTTAGAGAGCGATATATGAAGCTGATCTACGTCCATGTTTTTTGGCATTCGGCTTTGTTTTTTATGGATCCTGTGTTTTATAAATGAAGCTCCTGAACTGCAGCCGGCCAGTCAAACATACAGACTGTGTCTACAAAGCCACGCTGTGGTAGCATGTGCAGAATGAGGTGTTGCTTGTTCCGATATGTCATTCTAAAATCCCGACGTACACCTTCCTGTAAATGGTACCTTCACAGATATAGAAGTTGCAGATGCTGTGGGCACTGATGTACCAACACACCATGGAAATGTTGGCTGATAGCGGTCACGGTGGTCCCTTTCATCTTCGCCACGATGTCTGTTTTTGTCAGAAACATGACTTGGCACACGTTTCCACTGTTTGTCGGACCGTCTGAGACGAGCCTTGGAGCTCGGAGGTGACTCAGCGGCGTTTCATGTCTGGATTTCAGCCTCCGTACCTGAGCTACCAGGTGGTATTTCTGGATGCAGAGCGTACATTGTTAACTAACAATGTTTTTCTGAAGTACTATATTCATCACAGTAGGGTGATGGTTTTTCATGGAATACAATCTGAGAACTCAAAGATTGTTCATGTTCAACAGTGTTTTCTGGCTTTGCTGTGCACAGACTGAGGTTTCTATGGATTGCCTGAATCTTTCACATTAATATGTACGGCAGATGGTGAAATCCTCTGCAATCTGACAAATGTTCTTTTTGAACTATTTGACAAGTTTTTCATGAAGTGGGGCATAAAGTTGAGCCACATTTGAGCTCCTGGAAGATCATGAGTCCTCACTTGTTCCCCAATTCACCTGCTCATTATGGAATGTATCAGAATGGTATAACTTTATTTATATATAAATACATATATTTAATATTCTATGAACTTTTAACTCTTATTTTGCCCCTATAACAACTTTTTTTTTAATGTGTTGCAGGCATCAAAATCAAAATTTCTTTACATATTTTTAAGAACTCCCTCTTAACAGTACGAAACCTCCAACAGAACCAGGATGAGGTGGGCGGAGCATCTGTTAACAGAACCAGAATCAGAGGTGGGTGGAGCATCTGTTAACAGAACCAGGCTCAGAGGTGGGCGGAGCATCAGTTAACAGAACCAGGATCAGAGGTGGGCGGAGCATCTGTTAATAGAACCAGGCTCAGGGGTGGGCAGAGCATCTGTTAACAGAACCAGAATCAGAGGTGGGTGGAGCATCTGCCTCCAATGGTTGGGGTGAGGGGAGAGCAGAGAGGGAAAAGGACAGCATAGAGATAGAAGACATGAACTGTTGGTGGACAATCACAGAGCAGAGACATGCAGCTCCATGATGGGACATCTGCAAAAGAAAGAACAGAAAATAAGTTACCGTTTCCATGGCAATACGTGAGGTATGACTAACAATTGGAAAGCGATCAGTCGCATCAGTAGACACTTATGTAACATATACAATGTTTACTACTCCAGAAAGTAGTCCGACCCTTAGCAACCACCCTAGCAACAGAGAGGATTTCTAGTCTCCAAATGAATAAATACAGAACATAGAAACACTAAACTGATCAGCTAGTTCAGTCTGGTTAGAACAAAGATATCTGATGAACAATGATACCTGATGAACAAAGATATCTGATGAACAAAGATATCTGATGAACAAAGATACCTGATGAACAAAGATACCTGATGAACAAAGATATCTGATGAACAAAGATATCTGATGAACAAAGATATCCATGTTCTCATGTGTTTTTAACATTTTAGCTCCGTGTCATGTGTTCAAACCAAACCGGTCCAGCTAGCCTCCTCTAGGATTGTAAGTGCGTGACTATCCGTGGTGTTACGGTACGGGTGCTCAGAGCGACCAAAAAGGACCAAAAGAGACCCGACTTCACCAAATGGGTCATTTAATAGAACTATAACAAGTAGAAACTACATTATATTACATATTACATGAAATGTAATTGTAATTCATCAACAAATCAGACATTCTATATTTCATCGTATTTCTGAAAGATTATTTCCAGAAATGTTGTTTGTATGTGGATTTGTTTGTCAGTGCCATGGTCAACTGAACTCTCACTGGAGAATACATTTGGTTGATGCCATATTGCAGCTGCATTGTGAGCCCAAGGCTGTGGAGATTATTGTGAAAGAGAAAGACTGGAAGGTGAAGATAAAAGTAGGGGAGGGTGAAGGAGGTCGAGCCCATCCTGAGAGAAAACCGAGAGGAAACGAATGAGTGAAGATGTAAGCGGAGAAAAGAACGTCTCTTTCCATCTGTGGGTTTTTCCTTTTCCATGAGTGACGTCAGACGGTGGCCTTCTGAAGGGCAAACGGAGTTCACACTGTGTAACTGAAGCAGACCCTGCTGGTTAACTCCACATCCAGCTCCGTGTCTGTCGTTTACTCAGCAGTCCAGAGGAAAATATGGATTTATGTACCACGGGAACTCCGCTCACCTTTTGTGTTTCCTTTGACCTCTGTGTGTCACTGCTGCTGCTGATGACAACGTTTGATTTGTTGTTCTGTCAATTTGTCAGGTTGAAATCTGCTGCGGACATTTGTGGTCTGCAGCTGATAAATCCTGACTTTCCTGTTCAGCACATGTTGTCTGTTGTTGAACAGTTGTAGGAGATGAGACACTGATGTTGGAACAGACACAACAACATCAGTGTTTACTGACTCATTGTTACAGTGTTGATTACACAGTTTTGTAATATTTCACCTTATTTAATGACCTTTACATGGATACACCGTAAATGGACACCTGACCTCCTAAACAACTAAAAAACTCAAGAAGTAGACAAATCAAACTCCCATTGGCCTGATTATGATCTCAACAAAATGCATATATTAACGAGGGTGACACAAACAAGTTGCCAATACGCCATATATTAAAGAAAATCAAATTAGGACACCTCCAACGGCAATTAACAAACAAAGGCCGGGTGGGTGACACCCCAGTGATCTGGGAATAATCCACGGTTTGTGAAGTCTCCCTTTTGTAACATGCCTGGTAGGCTGTCGTTCTCCAGACGCCGACACATCACCCACGACACTCAAAATTCTCACAATTTATAGTGACTGAAAGATATTCATTCAGCCTCCCTGTTATGGAGCTGTTGGAGTTCAGGTAAATGTAGGATCAGGGTTAGGCCATGTTTAAGATCATCCCGGTTTAAATGTGAACTAAACTCAGCTGAAGCTTGTTAAAAATGCTGACTGGCTTTTTTAGTGAGATGTGTATAAATCAGACAGCTCTATATTTGTTTGAATTCTTTGTGCTAATCGAGGCTAACCATGTCCTGGGCCAGAGAGGAAATGTGAACTCAGCTGTTTAACTGACTCTACCTCTCTCTGAGCTACATTTACTTCATCTGAAGTCCAAAAACACACTTAAAATAGCTCTAAATGTTTGTGGGGAGATGGAGATCTGAAGGTCTGAGCTAATTAGCTCAAACTGCTGCCGCTGCGATCTGACACTGGATAAGAGGGGGGAAAATGGATGGATGGATCTAGTTTATTTAATCTGTACACAAACGGAAACGTAAAAATCATAGTTGTGGTTTCAGAGCAAGTGAACTGCAACTGTTTTTTTGGGGAAAACTGTCGACTGCAGCTTTCTCCAGTCTTGTAGTGTTGACCGGTTTGAAGGTGTCAACCTGCCCTGCAAGCACAGACATGGAAGTAAAGAATGGATGGAACCTGTTGTACATCAGGACACCCCCACCCACAATAATGCTCCTATTGCGAATTATTAAATGTGTTTTCCAAAATGTTAAATCTTACAAAATTCCTTTTAAGAAACGTTGAGTGTGTTACACTCTTTAAAAAGCTGAGATGAGCTGAGCAGACATGCCCGTTGAACCTGCTGATGAGCAGTAATTATGATTAATTCATCAAGGCTGGTTGCTTATTTAAAAGCGAATCCTTTCACTCGCACCCTGACAGCAGTAATTTATTTACACTCTTCATCCTCCTCTCTGTCTAAATTAAGGATAAGTAATGTCTTTTTGTGCTTCTCACTGGTGTAATCAAGATAATGAGCTTCCAGTGGAAATCAAAGCGGAGAGATTCTTCACACGTTTTTATCAAGTCTCATCGTGCCATGGATGCATACAGTACTACTGCCTCCCCCTCCCCCCCGCTTGGTAGATCAGACCACAACCTGGTCCTGCTGACTCCCAGGTATGTTCCCCTGGTGCAGAGGCAGCCTGTAACCACCAGGACTGTGAGGAGGTGGACACAGGAGGCTAAAGACGCCCTGCAGGACTGCTTTGAGTCCACGGACTGGAATGTGCTGTTTGGACCACATGGGGAGGACATCAACAGCAGGACGGACTGTATCACAGAATACATTAAATTCTGTGAACACACCACCATACCATCCCGGACTGTAAAATGCTTCCCCAACAATAAACCGTGGATCACCAGTGACCTGAAAGTTCTTCTTAATCAGAAGAAAGCAGCCTTCAGGTCTGGGGACAGGGAGGAGCTCAGGAGAGTGCAGCGCCACCTGAAGGAGAAGCTCAAGGAGTGCAAGGACTCCTACAGGAGGAAGCTGGAGGCCAAACTCCAGCAGAACAACGTGAGGGAGGTGTGGACCGGTATGAAGGAGATTACTGGGTTCAAGGGGAGAGAGAGACAACCAGGGGGAACCTGGAGAGGAACAATCAGGGGGAACCTGGAGAGGAACAATCAGGGGGAACCTGGAGAGGAACAACCAGGAGGAACCTGGAGAGGAACAATAAGCTAAACTGTTTCTTCAACAGGTTTAGTTCACCACCCTCATCTGTCTCCTCCACACCTTACACCTCCCAAACACCTCTGCTGCCCCCCTCCCCTCTGTCCCCCCTGGTGAGCTGCATAGAGCTCTCAATCTCAAAGGGCTCTTCCTCCATTGACACCATGACCCCCCCACACACACCCCTCACCCCCCTCTCTGTGATGACTGGCCAGGTTAGGAGACAGCTGGAGAGACTCCACCAGCGCAAGGCTGCAGGACCTGAAGGCATCAGCCCCGGGGTCCTGAAGACCTGACGGCATCGGCCCCGGGGTCCTGAAGACCTGACGGCATCGGCCCCGGGGTCCTGAAGAGCTGCGCCGTCCAGCTGGCTGAGGTCCTACAACACCTCTTCAACCTGAGCCTGAAGCAGGAGGAGGTCCCGGTGCTGTGGAAGACGTCCTGTCTGGTTCCTGTCCCCAAGCAGACGACTCCATCTGGCCTCAACGACTACCGACCAGTTGCCCTCACATCTCATGTGATGAAGGTGCTGGAGAGGCTGGTCTTGGCCCACCTCAGGCCGCTGGTGAAATCTTCTCGGACCCTCTGCAATTTGCGTACCAGCCTCATGTGGGAGTGGACGACGCCATCATCTACCTGCTGCAACGAGCTCAGTCTCACCTGGATGGAACCGGTGAATCTGTGAGAATCACTTTCTTTGATTTCTCCAGTGCATTCAACACCATCCAACCACTGCTGCTGAGTGAGAAGCTGCAGGTGGTGGGGGTGGACGCGTCCACCGTCTCCTGGATCACTGACTACCTGACAGGCAGACCACAGTTTGTCCGTCTGGGCAGTGTGCTGTCTGATACGGTGGTCGGTGGTACTGGAGCTCCTCAGGGAACTGTTCTGTCTCCTTCATGTTCACCTTCTACACCACTTGACTTCCAGTACAACTCAGAGTCAAGACATCTGCAGAAGTTCTCTGATGACTCTGCAGTGGTAGGATGTATAAGGGATGGACGGGAGGAGGAGTCAGTGGATGGTGTATAAGGGATGGACGGGAGGACGAGTACAGGGCAGTAGTGGAGGACTTTGTGGAGTGGGCGGGAAGAAATCACCTCCTTCTGAACGTGGCCAAGACCAGAGAGATGGTGGTCGACTTCAGGAGGAAGACGACGGCTCCACAACCCTGAGAGTTCTGGGAGAGGAGGTGGACATGGTGGAGGAGTACAAGTACCTGGGTGTGTCCATCAACAACAGATTGAACTGGAAGACCAACATCAATGCTGTCTACAAGAAGGTGATGAGTCGACTCTTTTTCTTGAGGAAACTTCGATTCTTCAATGTGTGCAGCGAGATGTTGGAGATGTTCTACCATCTGTTGTGGCCAGTGAACTGTACTTATAGTAGTCTGCTGGGGGAGCAGCATTGGAGCCGGTGACACCAACAAACTTAACAAACTGGTTAAGAAGGCCGGCTCCATCATCGGCTACAAACTGGACAGCCTGGAAAAGGTGATGGAGAGGAGGACGCTGAACAAACTGTTATCTATATTGGATAATCCTGACCACCCTCTGCACCTGCTGCAGGGACAGTGGAGCACTTTCTCCAAAAGATTCCTCCAGCTGCTGTCACAAGGACAGATACAGGAGATCATTCCTGATACAGGAGATCATTCCTGATAAAGGAGATCATTCCAGATACAGGAGATCATTCCAGATACAGGAGATCATTCCTGATACAGGAGATCATTCCTGATAAAGGAGATCATTCCAGATACAGGAGATCATTCCTGATACAGGAGATCATTCCTGATACAGGGATCATTCCTGATAAAGGAGATCATTCCAGATACAGGAGATCATTCCTGATACAGGAGATCATGCCAGATACAGGAGATCATTCCTGATAAAGGAGATCATTCCAGATACAGGAGATCATTCCTGATACAGGAGATCATTCCTGATACAGGAGATCATTCCAGATACAGGAGATCATTCCTGATACAGGAGATCATTCCAGATACAGGAGATCATTCCAGATACAGGAGATAATTCCTGATACAGGAGATCATTCCAGATACAGGAGATCATGCCAGATACAGGAGATCATTCCTGATACAGGAGATCATTCCAGATACAGGAGATCATTCCAGATACAGGAGATCATTCCAGATACAGGAGATCATGCCAGATACAGGAGATCATTCCAGATACAGGAGATCATTCCAGATACAGGAGATCATGCCAGATACAGGAGATCATTCCTGATACAGGAGATCATTCCAGATACAGGAGATCATTCCAGATACAGGAGATCA
This sequence comes from Brachyistius frenatus, assembly GCF_029030835.1. NCBI lineage: Eukaryota > Metazoa > Chordata > Actinopteri > Embiotocidae > Brachyistius > Brachyistius frenatus. The sequence continues at coordinate 302,542 of NW_027210875.1, forward strand.
TTCCTGATACAGGAGATCATTCCAGATACAGGAGATCATTCCAGATACAGGAGATCATTCCAGATACAGGAGATCATGCCAGATACAGGAGATCATTCCTGATACAGGAGATCATTCCAGATACAGGAGATCATTCCTGATACAGGAGATCATTCCTGCCGACCGCAATTAGTCTGTACAATAACTCACCTCTGGCAAAATCCATCACATAACAATAACACTGTTGACCGTGTTTCTTGGTTGTTTGTATATAATATATACTGTACTGTATATACTGTGCATTTTATATTTTACATTTTTTACTGCTATTTTATTGCTTTTCTATTATTCTATTATTATCTTATTGCTTCTGTATGCTGCTGTAGCGAAAAAAAATTCCCCTCGGGGATTAATAAAGTAACTACCTAACCTAACCTAACCTAACCTAACCTAACCTAACCTAACCTAACCTAACCTAACCTAACCTAACCTAACCTAACCTAACCTAACCTAACCTAAAACAGAGCAAAACCCAGCCAGGAGAGATGTTGTTCTGTTTCCTCAGTTGGAGCATATTCTGTATTCGGTCTAAAAATATAAAGATGTTTTGACTGTCAGCTTCCTTCCGTTCACTGTGTGCATCCGATGCCGCTGCAGTGGAAACATGCTCGTCGCTGCAGATGGTTTTGTCTCCTCTGTGATCTGGTGATTAGTTGTGAACTGGGAGGCTGCAGAGGTGCCGTAATCTGAGGATTAGCTGCAGATACAGAGGGATTACACAGATTGCAGCTGATTGCATCTGATTACAGCTGTGATTATCTGCACTGCTACAAAGTAAAAATTAGTTCACTTTTAAATACAGTGATGTTTTAGAAGGATCACCTACAAAACTATTAATATAATACCCGAAACTGGAGAATAAATGGTGCATTCGTTCCATATAAGCAGACTGACTGAAGATCGTTTTGATTTAAATAAAGTATGTTCAATAAATATGGAATACAGTGATACTTTTTGTGTGAAATGAAACAGTTAAGTTACGGCGCTGTGTTTTCCCGTGTCAGGGAGCGGTCAGTGAACGTGTCAGAGCCGGAGTCTTTGGAACTGACAGTTTCCAACCTGAAGCCAGAGGAGAGCTACAGCTTCAGGGTCATCGCCTACAACGACGTGGGACCGGGGGTGAGCTCGGCCCTCCTCAAGATCACCACCAAACCTGACCGTAAGAGACACACACACACACACACACACACACACACACACACACACACACACACACACACACACACACACACACACACACACACACACACACACACACACACACACACACACACACACACACACACACACACACACACACACACACACACACACACACACACACACACACACACACACACACACACACACACACACACACACACACACACACACACACACACACACACACACACACACACACACACACACACACACTGCGTTCAGTCCTCTATGTGAATGTTATTTCTGTTCTGTACCATGAATTCATATTTCTCTCCGGGTTCAGGCTCCATGAAAATAGCGTGATAGATTTAAAGGCTCTTTCAGTCACAGCAGGACAACAACAAGCCGCTCGGCTCTCAAACACATTATTTACAATATTGCAAATTCACACCCTGAACTTTCATGCCGCTGTGTGCTGTGGCCGATAGAAATGGGACCAGCCATGTTTCAGCCTCACAATGGAGGAGAAGGTGATATTATGTGTGTCTACGTTCCCTAAATAGAATATAAGTCTGCATTCGTACCTCGGGAGGAAAGCCTTTTCATTTCCAACCAAGTCAGCAGATCAGATGTGTTTTAACAGTCAGCTCGTAGTTTCACAACACTTTATTTATAAAGGCTGAATTCCCCGCGCTGCTTGCTGGACCTGAGGGTGGCGTGCAGCCACAGCCTCTTCTTCCTCGCTGCTCATCTTCCTCCTGTCACTAACGCACACTTAACATGAGACGGATGCATCTTCACAACAAAAGAACGTAGTAGAAGTCCCGCGAGGAGATTTAAAAACGATTTTACTCTGTCCTCTTCGACTTCTCTGAACAGCCAGTCAGCTGTTCACTGAACCCAGAAGAAAGTCCAGTGTGTTGTGTCTGAAAGGGCCTTAAAGTGGAGATGAACTACTGAACAGTATGAGTGTGGTTTGTTTGAGTTTTAACTTGGGTAAGACATGAAACTGCAATCAAACTTGATATTCACCAAGAATTGATGAAAGCAACCTGGTTGTATTTGACTTTGTGGCCAGCAGGGGGCACTCATCTTGAATTGGTGACGTCACGAGAATGTTCGATCTCCGCGGTTCCTCTTGTATAGATGCTTCAGATGTAAATAATCTTGTTCATATTTTGCCTTTCGGAGGCCTAATCAGAGTTTTATTTGGTGAAGAGAAAACAAGAGACTTTCTTATTGTAAATAAGGAGTTATTTTTGGTTCATAAAGTCAGTTTTTTTTTAAAGACTTACTTTATGTTGTTAATACTTTCAGCACAGCTTCTGTTGGCGACATTTTTTGTGGAAAAATCACAGAAATTTAAAGAAAATGGAAAGTTCCCGCAAATAATGTGGAGATTGCTTGAATTTGTGTTTATTATTACGATCGCAAGATCACAATTTCCTGGAGGGACTGATTTATGAGCAGCGTGTTGTCGTCCAGGTCCCAGCAGTGTGTTGACTGTGTGTGTTTCTACAGTCCAGGTTCCCAGCCGGGTGGAGTCTGTCCTGGTGGAGGCTCTCTCAACGACCTCCGTCCAGGTGAGCTGGGAGCCCCCCGGCCTCCCTAACGGCCCGGTCCTGGGCTACCGGCTGCTGTGGACTGAGAACCCGTCTGGCAAGGAACAGGTGAGCATCCTCCCCCTTCAGAGTCTGCAGTTCACATCACACATTACTCCCCTTTCATGGATGTATGAGGTGTAATCTCTCCTCTGTGTTTGTGTTCAGAGTGTCGAGGTGAATGGACTCAACTACAAGATGGAGGGACTCAACAAGTTCACAGAGTACACAGTCCGCGTTCTGGCGATCAACCGCTACGGACCGGGCGTGGCCTCGGAGAGCGTCAGCGTGACCACCCAATCAGACGGTGAGCTGAATCCTCATTCAACCACAGTCAGCTTTATTCGACGGGTATTTTATTGCACACACAGAACTTAGTGTGGTAACTTAGCTGGACCAGCGAATGAGCGTTTATGGTGCTGGACTTGTGGGAAACATCACAGTAGCTTTGACTCTGAAGGATCTTGTTACTTCCACTCTGACATCCTTCTTCATCCACGTCCGTGGGCAGGATTTCAAAACGGATCGATCCCGTTTCTTCTTTTGGATTTGTCGGGTGTTTTTCGATACATTGATGTTTTGTAACATGAACTTAATCAGAAGTACTTAATGGGACAGACACCATATTTTATTTAGTTTGATTCATGTCCCGTCCTCTAACATGGAGGTGCGGGGCTTATAACCTGAACTGCAATCAGCCACTAGGAGGCGAGCTAGATATTGCAGATATTGCATTGGTTGCTATGGTAACTTCGTACGCGCAGCTACCCCGGGTATACGGCGTTGCAGCATGGAAGCTGCCGGCACAGAAGTGGCAGCAAACAGTTTATTTGGGTTTCTGTTCGTGGACTGTTTTTATTCAACACATTCTGTTAGCTGTGCTAGCGGTAGCATCGATTCTGCTCACATCTGTAGAAATCCAAACAGAATCACATTTCAAACCACCTCCGAATGTGGTTTGGATCCGGATTGCAAAATTTGTATTTAATTTGTTTTGTTGCTATTCAGACTTAAAAAAAAAATAATCTGGATAGAATCTGGATTTGACCCCCCAGAGAGTTTCATTGAGGGACCCCGGGGTCTTTAATAAAGCAGGGAGAGAAAGGAGCGGATTCATTTTAGCCTCTCAGCCTGACACAGTCATGGACTCCACTCCCTCCCTCTCTATCTGTCTCACACACACACACACACACACACACACACACACACACACACACACACACACACACACACACACACACACACACACACACACACACACACACACACACACACACACACACACACACACACAGAGTGCAGTATTAAAGTGTCTCATGTGGAAAAGAATAGAGGCAGACACAAAGAAGAAACATGGAAGTTCATTATTGATGAAGACGTTTGGAGGACAAAAGTTACCAAGTGTTGAAGAATCAAAGTGAGATGATAAATTGAACAAGAGCCGTGCTGAAAACCGTTCTGTACTCTACGTGATACGCAGGTATGAGCTGTAAACCCACGAAGAAAACTCCATTTCCCCAAAGATACGGAAAAGTAAAAGTTTAGTTTATTAGTTTAGTGATTGAACTTTCCGTTCAGTGATTTTGTTTTGCAAATACTGACAGGGTGCCAAATCATGCTTTTGGTGGAAGATGATTGTTTCAGGCTGTCGTGCTGCCAAAGAAAATTTCACATCAAATAAGAGGAGACCTCAAAGCCCCTCCTTTCTAAAGAAATGTGTTACATGTCAAACAGGATTTTCTTCTGCACACAGAAGGTCTGGACCTCGGGCTTTTTCACATTTCAGAACCAGCCTGATTAATACATGTTTCTTTGGCCTTTCTGAGGCCATTGCGCGGTTCAATCAGTGAACTTTACATCATGTTGGTATCTATGGCAAGCAGTGCTACTTGAGAAATATAATTTGTGATATTTCTGCATAAATATAACTCAAAACATCATCAGCTTTTCACACAAGTCCTGAAAGTATATCAAGTATATATTGAGGAAAATGATCCAATATTACAAATCTGAGTGGCAAAAGTATTTAAACCTTTGCTTTTAGTATCTGATGTGCCTCAAACGTTTGAGGTAGCCGTCCATCAGTAAGTTTTAGCCAGCTCTGGGATGGCGGTGTGTTCGTCACTCAAACTACTCGTTTCACAACACAACATTGTCCAGATGTAAAAAGTCGTAACATGTGAAGTCTTCCATGTCACCCGGTGGACGTATCAGGCTAAGAAGAAATGGTGTTTGTTAAAGGCAGAAAAAAAAATCCATTAAATATTTCAAAAAATTTCAAAGCACTGTACTTTTGCAAAGAACACATGACAAACTGAAAGGCTGAATGTTTAGTTCTTAGTGTAGTAACAAATGTCAGGTAGGTGTTTTTTTATCCTGTTGTTACATGACCACCACATATGCAGGTGAATAATAGACGGCTATATTGTAAACCCTTGAAAGTGATAACAACATCCATCTCGTGGGTTTGATGGGGGGCAGGGTAGTTAATGCCTGATACTACTATTAATAAATGGGTCTGGCCCACAGACTGGATATAAAAGTGTTCGTAGCTTCCGGGTCTGAAAAGGAGGCCTTAAACTGCAATACCACTGAGTGCCACTAGAGGTCGGCTCCAAAAAGCCTCTGGCTCCATAGACTCCCATTCAACTTCTCTCATCAAATCCAAAGTGAATAAAATGTGTCCATCAGTTATCTCGGTGTTGTTAGCTAAAGTCACTCCTTCTTCTTAGTTTTCTGGAGGTCCATCTGAAAATAATCCCTCATTCATTAGAAAAGAAGATTCAAGAAGACCTGGTTTTGGGGGCGTGTCTGTTTGATTGACAGGCCTGTGGTGCAGTCAGGTTACAGCTACATGCCCTGAACATTGTGTTTTCTATTTTTTTTTTTTTGATGTAGTGTGTAATGGCTGCTTGGTAGTGTTTTCATTTTTACTGGCTTGGAGAATGATGTAACAGCATAGTTTGGTTTGGAGTGCAGATGAAACGTTTGTTTTGAAATGTTTTGAAGTGAAAGTTCGGTTTTCTAACAAGAGTCAGATGTTTTGTGAATGTAGTTTGAAAATTGGGTTTTGTGATCAGTTTTGAGAAAATTATAGAAGAAATGTTGTGACTGTACTCCGCCACCTCTGCTCGTCGCTGATTGGTCCGGCCTTCAGAGTGTCTGAGCGAACCTCGATGTGAACAGAGTTTCCAGACTGTAATCACAGCGGAGACAGAAGCTGCGCACAATCCTCTGGTGGTTTACATTCAGACCACAAACTGGGGCTTTAAAATCTCTTCAACACTCAGCTGCTGACTGGTGCTCAGAAAGGGATGTTGTCATTAATACACTTCCACAGAGAGACAGTGAGGGAGAATGGAGGCATCTGTCCAGCTGCAATTACACCATAAAAATGATCTGAAATAACACGCACACACACACAGATGCAGACTGACTGCATTGTGAATCTTCCGGCTGCGTCTCGATGATAACGGCGACTTGTGGGCTAATTGAATCCACAATAAAACTGAGACACACACACACACTGAAACACACCCAGACAGTGAGCAGCTGAATCAATAGATAAGCTGCGGACAGTTAATCAGGAATCTGATTGGACGGTTCACTCAAACATAAACCATCAGCCACCTCCTCTTCTTCACCATCATCCCTCGTTCTTCTTTTCTTTGTTTTATATCTTTCAACCTGCTTTCCTCTCTTTGGTTTCATCATTTTTCTGTTGATTTGTTTCCATCCTCCGTATCTTCCTCTTCATCTTTTTTTCAACCTGTTGTGAGAATATCCCGCTCATCATATCTTCCTTGCTTTTGTTTTTAGATTTCATAGGTCTTGCTTTTTTTTATATCTTCATGTTTTCCCTTTTTTTTGTTTCCATCCATTCATCTCACCATCAGCCTTTTATTCTATCATCTTGTTCACTTTGGTCTTTTATTTTCTCTCTTTCTCTTTGTTCTTTTTGTTTTTTTAAATCATCATATTTTATATTTTTCACATTTCTTTTGTTGTTTGTTTTTCTGCTCTTCTTTGCATTCTTCCTAATTGCCATATTTCTTTATTGTTATTCTTCTTCTTTTGGGGAGCATCATTTTTGGAATATATAAATTCTGATTTTTAAGAATTTATAAACCAAAAAAAATCAGGACTGTCTTCAGAAACAATGTCAAAATGTCTGAAGGTTCAGAGTTATGTGTGTGTGTGTGTGTGTGTGTGTGTGTGTGTGTGTGTGTGTGTGTGTGTGTGTGTGTGTGTGTGTGTGTGTGTGTGTGTGTGTGTGTGTGTGTGTGTGTGTGTGTGTGTAACGACACCTGTCATGTTTGCGGTGGTAATCTTGGTTTACTGCAGTGACACAGTCTGATATCGGAGACTGAACGCCATCACAGCTTCGGTCCGTCTGCTTCCTGACTGTGCTGATGTCATCAGGATGATTGATTGACAGCAGAGATCTGACACCAAACAGAGACAGTTCAGTACTCGCAACACGCTCAATGTAAACATCAAATAAAACATCGGCTGTAACGAGGTGTCCTGGTCCTAAACAATGCATGTTAGTTCTACATGCAGTTGGTTGTAGTGTGATGCAAAAATCTCCTTTAGCTTCTTAGCTTAGCATAGCAACTGAAAGCAGGAAGAATCTGCCCGCCAATCTCTATCAAAACTGAACGAAAAACAGTTTTGACAGCTTCAGATTTATTTATGACCTTCAAATTTGGGTGAGGGGGTCAACAGGAGGATTACCAGGATGATGTCATCCAGAGTAACTAAGTGATTGGAGAAAGAAGAAGACCAAATTCAATAACTTCAGTTCAGAAGTAAAAAAGGCCTTTATGTCTGAGACATTCTAGAAGAACTGATTTGTCTTGTCTGGTTTCATAGAGATAAAGTTGCATGTCATCTGCATAACAATGGATGTTTATGCAGTGCTTCCTGATGAAATCTCCTAATGCAAGCATGTATAGTGTGAAAAGTATAGGGCCGAGCAGCAAACCTTGGGGAACACCAAAACTAACTTTTGTTTCCATTTGAAGATTCATTACTGATATTAACAAATTGAAATCTATCTGATAGACATGATTCGAACCTCTAATACAGTTCATTTGATCCTAGTAACATGCTCCAATCAAATCAAATCTTGTGATCAGTCATATCAAAAGCAGCACTGAGTGCAGAGACGAGTCCATCGTCTGAGGCTGTGAAGACATCGTTTGTAACGTTCACTGTTTCTGTCCTATGACGCACTCTGAGTCCTGACTGAACATCTTCAAACAGACCTTTCCTCTATAAATGATCACAGAGTTGATCTGCAATGACTTTTCCAAGGATTTGAGAAATAAAGGACGGGTTGGAAATTGGTCTGTAGTTTCCTAAAACAAGATATGAAATATGACCAAGTGCCTCTCTGACTTTTCTCACAGTTAAAGCCTGCTGCTCTTTCTCACTTTTTCTGACCGCCATTAAGTTTTGAAGCAACATTTTTAAATACAAGCCAAGCATTATCATTTGATTAATTTGCATTATGGGATCCGATGTCATGTTATTTTGTTCTTTCTGTTAGCAGCACTCAAGCACAGTAGTTACTGATTTATTTGACTTGTAACCCCATGCACCAGGTTATAAATACTTTAGAATATTTATAAAATGAATACAACTGTTCAGATTTATCCTGAGATTTATTTTATTTTCTTCCATGATGTGTAAAAATGTTTGAATATATTGTTTTTTTTGTGTTTGACTTGTGTACGTTTGTGTACTGTGTTTGTTTATCTGACATTTCCTCTGTTTGTGTCTGCAGTGCCCAGCGCTTCTCCTCAGAACATCACCCTCGAGGTCGTCCTGTCCAGGGTGAGTTTAGATATTCTTTTTTTTTTATTCCCTCCTCACTCTGTCCTCATCACCCAACCCAGTGTAACGGCATAGCATGAAATAGACACGCCCGTCCACAACAGCAAAATGTGAGATAGCCACGCTTTGGCCTCTCTAGGCGTGACAGTTTCACCTTTTGTTAGTGTGTACACAAGGACACTTTTCGGTGGTATTAGAAGGCAGGAAGAATGGCTTAGTGAATCAGAGATGGCCATGCGGGAGGCAGAGGCTCGAATCCCAGAGGTGACAAGGTCGTTATTGAGGTGTTTTTTGTTTCCTAACCTCAACCATGTTTTTTTTGTTGTAACCCTAACCATGTAAAAGTTTAATTTTCCTATAAATGCATGGAGGAGGTTTAATTTTCATCAATTAGAGGAAAACGTGAAACTGTCACGCCTAGACACGCCAAAGTGTCGCTATTGTGCGTTTTGCTGTGATACCGGGTTGCATCGACACACTGTAACGACAACAACATACATGTCGACAAACTGCTCCGCATTCACTGTGATAGCACCAGTGAAACTACAACGATCCCCTGAAAACAGTCTCATTGCAGGATTTTCACCAGGTCACAGAGACAACCGAAGCTTTTTATTCACACTTTAACATTTCATGGCTAATTTTCCAGGTTTTCTCACTCTGGAAGTGACTGACGGCTGTTTATTCTGACACACATCTAATTGGTGACAGCCATCAGCCAACAGTTGCTCTCCTGTGATCTGTCCTCATTTTACTGATTGATGCGTCCCTCAAATGTACATTAAAATATTTTTTTCTGCATATTCCCTCGTTTACATTTCCTCAGTTTCCTGTCCAAGCTGCTCGTGTAATCCATGTGATGAAAATACTATTGAGGATAAGATGAGATATTTTCATGGTCTACTTCACACATTCAATAAAAGAAATTACATTTTCTATCATAAAAAAAAGTAATAACTCTAAATGGCCGCCCACAGAGCAGACAACTGGGTCAGGGGTCCTGGGTCACACAGGAAGGGAGCTCGTCCAAAAGCTTGTGATTCTTCTGGGCGTCTCCCCAGTGGAGCACAGGAGGGCTGAAGGGGAAGTCACAAATGATTACATGAGGTGCATAAATGGAAAATATACTGTCTATAAAAATATACAAATGTACAAAAAAGAAGAAGAAAGAAAATTACTCAGTGTCTGTTTATAGCCAGATTATTCCCATGTGTGGAAATTCCATTTTTTTTTTCCTCATTAAGGTAAATAAGGTAATCACTGTCTGAAGAACTGTTCACAGGCCTCAAAAGTGTTTTTAAAATGAGTGAGTGGAGCATCACATGTATGAACTGAATCAGAGTCAGTAGGAGGTGGTTGAGGTCGATGGTGGACATACAAAACACTCAACTGTCACACCAGCTCACATCCGGACATCTGTCTGTGTTTTAGGCATCAAAAGCATTTGTTTAAAGATTGTAAGTGATGGTGAGTAAGTCACTGTAGACTTTTCACTGTTAAAGCACACCACCATCTTTCTCAAACTGTGTTTGAACAGAACCATGAAAGTTTAATAGTGCTGTAGGAACTACAAGTGGATACTTCGGTAAAAAGAGAAAAGAAAAGAAAAAACATTGTCAGTTCAGTTTGTAACATGTCACATACAACAAGAACTAAAAATCTACTTTTGAGGTCAGATTGTGTTGAATTAATAAGACAGTACTGACTCAGAAATGTATTCGGTTGAGGTTTGTAACGTCAGCAGTCCCATTAAAATTGATCAAGTCAGTGTCAAAGTTTAAATCTGTTTGGTAAAAAAAATGTGTCTCCTCAGAAAAAAGTTGCTGCTGATCTGTGACAGTAGGATAGCTGATGCATCCCATTCTGCCAAAAACTGTGGCAGAAGTTACGAATTATATCCAGCTTTGAAAAAGTCTGAAAGCCGGCAACTAAAACAGAATTCCAGAGAGACGTTGCTATGGAGATATTACACCAACTGGTCTGGTTGCTTTGGTGACTGCATCAATGCGCCCTCTGTTGGACTCAAGTTAAACAGCAGCACAGACTTGTTGTCGTCATTCGCCTCAAGATTCATTCATGTAAAGTTGCTTTTAATAGGCGTTGTTGTGTTTTTCTTTGAGGTTGTTGGGACCGGATTGAGATGAGTCATATGTTGCCCATGGGAGACCCGGCAGGTTTCCCAATGTTTTGCAACCTCTGCCTGTTGTCTGTCTCTTTAAGGGACGTCCTGGTCAGGTGTCTGAGGCTAGTAAAGTGGTGTAGTTTTGAGTTTTTCAGAAGTTGATCACCTTATTTCTGCCCGTCTCATCAGATGTTTGATGTTACTGAGAAAAAGATGAATGTTTCCAGAGACCATGTGAGCAGCTCATAATTTATGTCCATATACAGTAAAAGGAGGTTCAGACTGTGGAGAGTTGACCTCATTTAGTTTCTGAACACTTTCTTTCCGCATGTGATTGATATTTCTCTGCCGATGAAGCATGTATACGGGGTCAGGGCATGTCTTTCATATGATTGCACGACTTTAAATGATTTATGAAAGCTGTAAGTTTTCATTCATTAGATTTGAAATTTCTGTAAATATTTATATATGGCACACAGAATGGGCAGAGCATTATCTACTGAAGATCATTGTTGTAAGAATTGTTAAAAATACTTTTGACATAGACCCAGAGGGAGTAAAACGTTAGTGATTAATTAATTGCTTGCTGAGCAGGAGTAATGTGCAGTATCTTTTTTTTCTCTAGACTAAATGCGACACTTTACAACGCTCCTCCATCAAAGATGGTTGATTATGCAAATATCTCCTTGGGAAACATGAAAACAGCTATAAAAATGTTCTGAACTCCTGCAGCATCCAGATTACTCCTTCAGGTCCTTTAAGACAGGACGTGATGTGAGCAAAGGGAATGCACAGCGCGCCGCTTGCACTCAAAGTTCAACGTTTAACTTCGCTCTGTCATGAATACTCATGAGGTCAATAATAACGGACTAGCTGGCAAGCACAGACATCAAAATGAAGGAAAAGCTTATATGGTGTGTGTCTAATTTTCCCAGAATTGTACAACTCAAGTTTGGGTTTCTATTGAGGAAAGCTCAATTGATAAATCACATTTCCACCGTAGACTGTATATAAAAGTGTTCGTAGCTTCCAGGTCTGACAAAAGCGGCCACTGCAGAAGTGTCTTCAGCTGCAATACCAGCGAGTGCCACTAGAGGTCGGCTCCAAAAAGCCTCCGGCTCCATAGACTCCCATTCAACTTCTCTCATCAAATCCAAAGTGAATAAAATGTGTCCATCAGTTATCTCGGTGTTGTTAGCTAAAGTCACTCCTTCTTCTTAGTTTTCTGGAGGTCCATCTGAAAATAATCCCTCATTCATTAGAAAAGAAGATTCAAGAAGACCTGTTTTTGGGGCGTGTCTGTTTGATTGACAGGCCTGTGGTGCAGTCAGGTGGGCGGGACGTAGTATTGTCAGGTTTCCAATCAGTTCGGTCAGATCCACCGCTGGCTCCTCCCCCAGCTCGTCCAAATATGGTCACTTCCTGCTCCAAACAGCTCCGAACTAGCAAGATGGTGACGGACAGAATCTGAACTGGAGGATTCATAATGTTCACAAACCAACGGGTGACGTCACTGCTGGTTGCTGATTGGTCCATACACCTAGTTCCCAAACAGATCGAGTCAGATTCACCACTCCTTCCTCACCAGCTAGTCCAAATATTGTCACTTCCTGATCCAGAGTAGAAAGATGGCGACGGCTGAAATGCAGAACTCGAGTTCACAAATCAAAAGGTGACGTCACAGTTGTTTGGTTTCCACACAAGCAGGAATATCAGGTGTGCTTTAACGCTGAGGTAGCTTGTAGGTAAGCAACATGTAATGTAGTCTTTGTCCCAACCACAACTCAGGTGTGTTAAATGGTTTACTGAGTGTTCTCCTCGATATCTCCTACAATCTAGAAGGTTTGAAAACCCCTCATACTTTTTACCGTCCTCCACGACCTCCCTGAACAACGAGTCAGATGTACTGAACCCAGCAGCAGAAATCTGAAAGGGCCTTTAAATTGTGGCACACGCCCACAGTCATGCAGTGTGTGTGTGTGGTGTGTGTGTGTGTGTGTGTGTGTGTGTGTGTGTGTGTGTGTGTGTGTGTGTGTGTGTGTGTGTGTGTGTGTGTGTGTGTGTGTGTGTGTGTGTGTGTGTGTGTGTGTATGTCAGTTTCTCTTCAGCTTGTTGCTGAAGGAGAAACTCTGAATCTCTCTGCTCTTGTCAAGTTTTTGCTGTCAAACCAACTTTTCAGACAAATATGACATTTCCTCAACTTTCCTCCAGTCACCAGAGCGTTGCTGTCGAATGTGTGTGTGTGTGTGTGTGTGTGTGTGTGTGTGTGTGTGTGTGTGTGTGTGTGTGTGTGTGTGTGTGTGTGTGTGAGTGCGTGCGTGCGTGCGTGCGTGCGTGTGTGTGTGTTGTTCAATGCTTGGTTGAACACAGTACAGTTTACAGTGTGTCAGGCTGTGGGGGTTTTACCCAGAATTCTCTGGAGGGTCCAGTGAGGGTCACTGTGTCTGTGTCTGTGTCTGTCAGAGTCCGGATCAGGAGCTCAGAGTGAACACTTCCAGCTCTCCTGCTGGTCTGAGAGCTTTTGGAGGGATTTCTGTTGGAGTGATTAAACCTCCCAGTGAGTCTCTGCAGGAATCAGATGTGTCAGTCTGGAGAACCTGGAAACTCCTCTAAATATTAATTAGACAAAGCAGCAGTGAGGAGTCCAGCTGAGCTCAGTGTGAAATGTTCATTTGACTTCTTTGGACATGAAATTTGTCTTTGCAGAGCTCAGTAGGAAAACTCAGACTCTCTGTCTTCTCTGACAAACCATTCTCATGGCAAAACGTGAAATAGGCACGCTTTGGCCTGTCTAGACGTGACAGCTAGACATTTTGAAAGCTTGAAACTAACACGTAAATTTCATGTGACACAGAATCATGTGACAAAAGTCCTGCAACAGAGGACATGTTATGGTTGTGAGGAGGCCGGAGGGTTGTCTTCATGGCATCGGTCACAGACTGCCATGTTGGACGATGTGGTTGGAATTCAGGAGGTGACAACAGTTTTGTTGGGTTGTGTTTTTTTTTTTTTATAACCCCACAACCACGTGTTTTAGCTATTAGTTTCCTTTTCCTGTAAATCACATGGTTCTAAGCATGCAGCAGGTTTCATTTTCGCCCACTACAGGAAAACGTGTAACTGTCACGCCTACGCAGGCCAAAGTGTGTCTATTTCACATTTTGCCGCAATACCAGGTTGTCTCTGAGGAGCTGTAAAAGCCATAACTCAAACAGGGCGTCGGACATCCATTTGTTTCACACGTTTTTATATTCATTATAATTTTAAGTATGGATGTTTCCCCTGTCATAATCATACATTTCTTGTTTATATACAATCTGAGACCACCACAAAAAGTCTGTCATATTTTCACGTAAACCTGGAAATAATCAGAAAGTTTGAAAATGTAGAAATGTTTTTTTTTTAAACGGGAATGTCTGACGTGGAATGAAGAAAACAAGCCGTACAAAAGGTCAGATTCAACTTCCATACGACTCTCTGGGATTTAATGGACTTGTTAGAGTAAATCCACCTGCAGCTATTGTTCTGTTAAAATGTGGCTCTGCCTCAAGTTTCCAGCAGAGCATTACTCGTAGTACTTACTTAGTATTTTGATAGTGGGAAACATGGCATCAGAACGAAGTGGAAGTGTCAGAAGTCCGATTGTTATTCCGAGTGAAACTCTCTCAGCATCCCATCACGGCTGACTGAAGCTATCTGACGGGACGGTGTGCGCAGAACACGTTGACAAAACTGGATCAAAGCACGATCAGTTAAAACTAAAGCGAACAACCATCAGATGATCAATAGACTACATCGAGCTTCGTTTACTGGAACACGGAGAAGCAGCTTCATCACAGAATCAGAATCAGTCCCTAAGTCAAGGTCAAACCCTCGGGACGGGATAAGACCTGCACGTCTCAGTAGATGATGAAAAAAGTCCTTTTTACTGATTAATCCTAGTCACACATTTGTAGCAGGAACAGATTATGGAAGGAGGTCAACAGGAGAGAGAATCAAACCTCTCGTAGTCGTTTCTTGTCGTTTTCCTGAGAGAGTTTTGACAAAAACTAGTCGGCGCTGTTCAAGTCAGCAGCAGCGAGGTTGGTGGCAGAAATGTCCACTTACTGTTTAAGTTAAAGCTACAACCGACCACTGGAGTTAAAGTGTCCGGAGGAAGTCTGTGATTGATTCACCACCCCTGAACGTTTACATAAAAAACTTCAGATAAAACTGCACACCTGAACATAAACGTCCCTCCAGGATTTTGTTGAGATTTTATTTTTGGTTGTTGCGATCAAAAACGTTTGATTTTGCGGCCGATTTTCTCTAAAATTGTGATTTAATTTGTGGAGTTTTAAGAGATCTTTTTGTGTAAAATTGCGGGACGCTGAAGAAATAAATGTGTAATCACATCCTGTGACAATAATCTTGCTGCACATCACAGAAATATTTTAGCTCTAATGTTTTTTTATGTATTTAATGAACTTAGAGAACCGTGGAGATGAAAGGTCCTAAAAGCTCCTAAAAGGTCCTAAAAGCTGTGCATGCTTCCAGAACAGACCATCTGTGACTGGAATATAGAAACAAGGACTACATCAGCTGTCAAAATAAGAGCTTTAGATGCTGTTTAATTCATGTTCATTCAACACATAGACCTGCTGGATGAAACAAACAAAGAGACGTCTCTGACAACTGGACGTGTGGAGAAAACTCATTTAACATCCAGTAATATGGAATCACTTCCTTTGATCACAAACATTTAATCATCATTTTAATGTGAAGAACACATTTCCCACAAACCCCGTCACTTCCTGTTTCTCCTCTTGTTCCTGTTTCCTCTGTGAACAGAGCTTTATTTAGAGATGAAAACAGGAGCAGAGACTTTCTGGTGAAATGAATAGTTATTGTTGGTAATAAAGAGAGTTTAGTTTGAAAATATTTACTTTATGTTTTAATACTTTCAGCTCAGATTCTGATGACCAAATTCTTTGTGGAAAAATCGCAGGAATTTCAAAAGATTTAAAATATTGTGGAGTTTGCTTGAATTTGGTTAATTGTTGTGATCGCAAGATTTCCATTTCCTGGATGGACGGACGGACATCGGCTTGACGTGAGGGCGAAGAACACAACAACTCCACCAGTACGTGGAAGGAACGCCGCACAGCCACAGCAGAGCACAAAATGTAATAAAATATAATATATAATAATAGATACGTTTATGGTCAGAGTGTATGCAGGAGGATCTCCGTGTCCGTCAGCATGAGGCCTTCAGAACTATCCTGTAACATCCAGCTGCTGAGGTGAAGCTTCATAAACGTCACTGTGGAGGAAACAGGAAATACGTGGTCTGAACGTCCTCCTCCTCCACGAGGAGGGACCGAAGGACTCAGATGTATGACTCCGGTAGCTGAGTGCACACTTGCCCGTCAGTTTCACTATGTTTACCACACTTTGTAAAACTTGTCGCATCTTGTGCAGCTTCCTCTCGACGGGCCGACGGACTTTGATATGAATCTGACAAAACTTCTGATGTCTGCTTGATGTACTCATGAGAACACTTTGTATGAGCAACACTTTTTACGCCCATTTAGCCTCTGATGTGCCTCCGGTTCTTACATCTGTCAGAGAAGGTTTTTAAGGAAATGTGAGGCACGCTGCACAAAATTCAAGATCAGCAGGATAGCGGCCCGCTTCACATTGAGATCCATCTTTGCACTGAAGGTCCGTCTTCATTCGGTCGATGTCGGTGAAACCTGAAACATAATTCCAGCATGTCGGGATTTTGATGCCTGAACAAGTTGCATTGAACTTCCCCTGAAGTGGAAGCTCTGCTCCTCCCTCCTGCTGCCAAGCTGGTTGATGTCCATCGTCGCTGTCTGCTATAAGTCCAGTGTCCTTGCTGATGTTTCGGCCTCGTGTTCGTTGCTCTCCTCGGACTCTAAAATGTTATTGTCGTACATTTTTCCCCGTCAGCCAGCAGAGCTGTCTGTCTTCTCTCTGGTTGTTTCGAGTCCCGGGTAGGCGGCGCTGGCCGAGCATTAAATTCCCTTTCTGCCCTCACCTTACCTTCCTGATCTTTCTACATCAAGCAGACTTTGAAAGAAAATGTGTTTTATTAAAAGGTACAATTGAACCAATTTCAAATGTTTTTGATTTTACTAAGAACTTTTTTTTTAATAAAGCAATATTACACAAGATAACGTCATCATTGGCAGGACAGTGATGCGGTCCTTAAGCATCACTGAAGTTTAATATTGTGATTATACAGGAAGTTACCAACTAAATAAAATATGGAGGCTAATTAAATGTTTTCATATTGTCGGTCAATGTGCTCTTAAAATATAAAACCTATTAGTACTCTTATTGTGATCTCCGTTTCCATGGCAACACATGGGGAAAGACTACCAACTCAAAAACGCGTCAGTAGACTCTTATGTAACATATGTAATGTTTACTACTCCAGGAAGTAGTCCGACCCTTAGCAACCACCCTAGCAACAGAGAGGATTTCTAGTCTCCAACTGAATAAATACAGAACATAGAAACACTAAACTGATCAGCTAGCTCAGTCTGGTTGGAACAAAGATATCTGATGAACAAAGATATCTGATGAACAAAGATATCTGAAGAACAAAGATATCTGATGAACAAAGATATCTGATGAACAAAGATATCTTCATGGACTTGTGTTTTTAAGATTTCTGCACCGTGTCGTGTGTTCAAACCTGACGC